>NC_056744.1:129035861-129165861 GCF_019279795.1 Protopterus annectens
AGCTATTGCAGGGTAAAGGAGCACTGAATATTCTCAAAGTGTTAAGTGCACAACTGTTGTCAGCATATAGTCAGGTTACATGGTTGCTGTTTTGAATAGGACTAAATCGTTTCTGATGAATCTGTCTTGTCATATATAACAAGGCATGGACAACAGTCAGCACAAAATATCTGAAAGGTAGAATAATTTCTTAGCAACTTTTCATGAGGCAGACATCTTTTTTGTTTTTCCTCAAAGCAAAGAAACCTCCTCCATCATCTCTACATAGCCTTGTTTTCCAAGATCGGAAAAGAAAAGAAAAAGATGTCCACCATGCATGGCAATTCATGTATTCTACACGGTTTTGCAAGTAACTGAACAGAATATATGTCCTCTGTCCTTCTATGCCACATTGGGGCTTCCCGTCCCACAGACTTGGTAATCCGAGTCATTAAGTGAGACCAAAATACCTATTCTTTGTGCTTCCTGGTCTAACTGATTGGTCTGAGAAGAGAAGTGGATCTATGGCAGCCGCTATTAACAGGTGTTATAATGACTTTGAATTCCAGATGTAATTTTAGTTTTGTAAGAATGTCTTTTGCTTTGTGGGTGTTTATATGGGCAGGGTTAAAACAATAAGCGAGGACCAGGACATCCCAAGTAACCCACTATAAAGCAGTGGTGGCATTTCAGAAAGAGTGCCAGAATGGGATATAGGCAATAAAAGGCCATTTTCTTTATTACAGCTAATTCTTCTTCTTATTATTTATTTATTGACAGTTGAGAAACAGCTATAAAGTATCATAGGAGTCATAGGAAATGCAAGACAACTCGGTCTTGTGACCATTTATGTTTTGCGTGTAAACACCCATAGACTGCCCCCCTTTCTAGAAGGGCGGCTAGCCCAGTTAAGGTTGTGGTGAATTTGTGAGTACTCATATGAATGATAGTAATTTAACCCACTGCTTAATCTGAAGGGGGAGTCTGTTTCAGAGGAGGGATATGCACTGTGTGATGAACCAATCTCTTAATCATATTTTACTTATCTGATGGCAAAGAGAAAGTTAGAAAAAAAATGTAAGGTGCAGAGGGACAAGGGAATTATAGGTTTGTGGTTTTGTTGGGGAACAGTTGGGCTCCTTAATGTAGTAGGGTAAGGTGTAATACTGTTACTTTTCGAACCAATGAGAAGGTTGTACTGTTGCACTGGCCATATCATCAGTTAGTCCATAGCATCCTTCTTGTTTATCTCCGAACTTAACTTATCATGCAGATAGAATTGCATTCTGCGTCATCCCCCTATATCCTGGATACCAGCAACATCCTTCTGCTATGCTGACCAGACATCATATAGTAGCCATTGTCCTGCAGTTTCTCTGGCCTGGCTTCGACATAATTTCCAGGATGGTTGCTCTTTTTCCTTGATTTACATGTTACTGAGGTAATACTCTACACATTTTCATTAGTTCACTTTCATTTTAGAGATTTTAATTCCCATTTCCCTGTCTTGTTTAGTTACCCAGAGCTAAACACTATAGGATGATAGAATGACAGGCATCTATGCACCTCACCGTTGTTCTAAAAACAAATAGATAAATAGATAGATAGATAGATAGATAGATAGATAGATAGATAGATAGATAGATAGAGATAGATAGATAGATAGATAGATAGATAGATAGATAGATAGATAGATAGATAGATAGATAGATATACACACACTAATCTGTAGCTGAAAAGCTGAAGCTACACACAGTCAGACATATATTGATGTAGTTAGATCACTGTTACCCATCTTTTTTTTGTTTTGTGTTGTAAGCAGTGTTTAAAAAAGAGACTGAGTTTTACAAGAATAATAATACACTCCATAACTCTATTTACCCACTTACAACATAAGATAGTTGCCTTATTGAGAATGGCTATGGTGCCGGCATGCTGAGTTGTTACATTTGCTGCAGCACATGGTATAAAACCACTTTTGTTTACTACATTTATATGATCAACATTTAGACACTCTCACCAAAGCAACTGAGATGACATTTGATCACACACACTTCATGCAAAAAGTTCCAAACTGCAAATGTTAGTTCTCTGTTGGGGCATAATTCTGTGAATTTCACCCACCCCAACCAAAAAAAAGTTTGAAAGTTAGTTAAGAATCTTTAGCAGTGGAATGCTTAAATAATGCAGAGTGTTCTGCATCCTAACTTTAAAGCAGTAACTATGTATGATTTGTAGATCACTTTAAGGTGCTTCTTATGGTTTGTGTGATGGTGACACACATTTTCATCAATATGGCATTTGCTGCAGGTGGACTGGACACTCTAAATTGGCCCTAGGTGTGAGTGTGTGTGCCTTCTGTGAAAGGTTGGGCACCAGGCTGGCAACTCGACACTGTAAAACTCCACTGCCAATCATGAGCGGACGGTGATCTGCTGTGGTGACCCCTAACCGGGAAAAGCTGAAAGAAGCAGAAGAAGAAGCTCTTCTGTTAAAAATCATCGCTTGTCGCAGTGTCAAGATAAAAGTCTTCTTCAGATATATTTTTGTGTTGCTCAAAGAAAAAAAAAGACAGAGACTCTTCTTTGCTCTGTTAGCATCTTACAAAAATTAAGATAAGTTTCCAATAACATTGTTTTATACAGAAACATATTCCAGGAACAAATAATTACTAGCTGAGCATACTTCTGCAACTATAAGAACTGGAATTTAATACCTTGAACAACAGAGGAAGTGTTGGCTCCCTTTCTGTATTTTTATGGAGATATGCTTACGTCACTAATAAAAACTGCAGTATAATGCAAACTTTGCTTTTCCTTGATGTGTAAGAAATCTCATTCCTAAATGCAGTAAGACATTTTGTCATGGAAAAAGCAGGTCCTTTATGATCTAGGAAGGAATGGATAGACTGTAGCAGTCCAGTCAAATTCATAGACAAATGTCACACAGGAAAGCATTAATTAGTGGCTATATTGGGGGGGGGGGGGCAGATAATTCAAAGAGATTACCTAATGCATTGCCTTTTAGCTGTGAGCCACCCCATGAACAAGAAACATGCTGTTTATCAGCATCCACTTAACTGGTGCTCAAAAAATCCTTACTGTAAGGTTGTAGCTTTCTTGTAATTGTTGTTTGGCTTGGAGAAGAATGAGGAGCTGTGTTGTTGTTTTTTACTTTTTTAGTATTCTGTTAGTTTATGTGATCACCGTGTTAGTATCTATCAATCTTTTTATCTAGCTATCATCTTATCTATCTAAATCATATTCATTAGCTCTATCTGTGCATCTATCTTATCTATATATCTATCTATCACTCTATCTTTTTATCTAGCTATCAGCTTATCTATTTAAATTATATTACTTAGATGCATCTATCAGTCTGTCTCTCTGTCTATCTATCTATCTATTATAGGTACAGAGGCATTTGCCACTTCCCAAAAAAGTTTTAGTATTTTGTGACATTGGGAATGTCACTGTTTTGTGTTGTGACTTCCAAAACTTTTGGATGCTATAGGGACAAATAATTATGTCTCTAATAAAGTACACACAATTAATCATAGTAAACCTGAATTGGACTCCTTATGAATCCTAGGCATACAAGAGTGTAATTTAAGTTAGTTTCCCATATGATAAATTTTACTCAATCCTTAAGGCAAACACAGAGAGACAGTGAAGTGCATATACGTTAATCTCTGTGTGTACAGGTACATGAAATGTATCTGTTCCTAACATGACACGACAAGTTAGAATTAATTGCCATACAGGTATCTAAATATGCATTAATTTTAAATACTCAGATAAAAGTTCAACCTGTCCCTTTTCAAAAATAAATAAAATTAAATGTACAAAATGCATTACAAATACAATGAATCAGACTAACAAGCATTATAGGAATTTAATGACTTTAAGGAGACCGATCTTTCAAACATGGTATCTGCCATTGCTGTCAGTGTTGTGGATTTGACTAATATTCTTAGATTCCTGATATATGGACCTGTGATTTATATATTCACTCAGGGAGAGAGGGATATAACTATCAACCACTTCACTGCTCTCTGCTGAAGAGCAGAGGGTCAAAAAGTATGCATGTAGAATAAGCAGAACACTTATGTTCTTTCCTTGTTGCTTAAATATCCTGATGCTCTATTTAGCCTCCTACTTCTTCACCAGTTTAAGACTATTGTTTTCATATATGCTCAGTGTCTACACCACATTAGCTATCATGCACATTGTCTGATATCTGGCAAACTCACCTTCCCACCTCCTAGCCACAGCCTTTTTCCTTTTGCAAACCTACCTCCTCTCCCCTTCAAACATACCAATTACACAATTTCTGGTCTCTCTGAGTCTTATTCTTCAGTCTCCAGACTCTTATTATTCAGGCCTGCTCTATCATGCTTTGCTATGGATATTACATGCAGCAAAATCATACTTCTCACCACCTCTGTCCTCCTATTCAGTTTATTTATTCTAATTGAACATTAATTTAGTAATCACCATACTTCTTCCTAAAGACCCCCCCAGTTATTAACCTTAATTCCCTCTACTGATCCAAACACTTTGAGCCCTAACTACATCCCCTGTCCACCAAGAGTTAATCTATTTTCCCCTTCTCTCCCAATTTACACTACCACTGACTTCTCCAGATAGAAGGATACGCCTGATTTTACAAAATTATCCAAAGCTGCCAGTATCACTGAACATCTTTGAGAAGTCATCTTACAGTCATCTGAAAAGCAGTGAATCCCATTTCTATTTCCACAGTTTGCTCACTCAGCCTGTTTCTCAGTCTTTGAATCAGACTTGCTTTAGCAATTGAGAATAAACCTGAAAATAATGGGCACCCATGTCATGTTGTCATATCCTTCTTTCCAGGACTAGTACCTCCAGTCTAAACCCCTTTCTAACACCTTCACCAATCTCCTCCTCTACAATGCCTACATACCTTTAAATGACTGATTTGCCCCACCACTGGCTTCAAATCCTCAAACATGCATGCCCCATTGTATACTATAAAAAGCCTTATGGGCATCTATTAGAGAAATTTCTTCTCTTCTTTCCTCTTCTCTTCTCTTCCCCCTATGTCCTCTCAACCCAGAGAATGTAATCATGCCCTCCAGTCCCCTGACAGTGATCACCCCACTGTCAGACTCTTTCCATTTTGGCTTCTGTCTCCTACTCAGCCACTACCATGCTGAGATCTGATAGCTGTCACTCAAACATTTCTCCCAACAATGTTTTCTCTTTAAAAATCCTCTCCTGTGTTTTACCAGTTTTTTTCTAGTATCATGAAAATATGCACCCCCCCCTCCTACTTTTTTTGCTGTCTATGCAAACACCAACCCCAAAACAACCATTCCAGTAGGAGGTACTTTCTTACTTACCCTACGAAATTCTAATGAACTGCTAAACCTATCTATCTCTGGTTCTAACACCAGATTAAGCCCTTTTAAATGATTGCATCTTCCTCCACTCTGAATGCCCCAGTCTTTTTCAGACACCATTTCATCACCTTGCTGTCCTGTTTAGTGCCATAATATGCTATCATGATTATTCCCCTACCTTTCCCTGCACAACTACTTCCACACCTATCTCCCATCCCACCTTTGTTTCACCAACTTTCCCATTTTTTTTCACCAAAATCCTCACTTCTCTTATCTCATTGCCTTGAGCACAACTTGTCTAAATCAAGTTTGTCCTCATGTTTGACCTTTCCCATTTCCCTCCTCTTCAGCTTTTGTACTTGAACAATATTAATACTCACTTTTACCAATTTCTTTATCACTGTTCTTTTGATCAGATTATTCATACCCCCACATTCCAACTATATATTATCTGTTCCCCCTTTTCTCCCTAGTACCATATCCCACCTCTAGAGCTAGGAACCACCCTCGGGTCTATATTAGAACACCAAACGTTCAAAATTTCGAGTGTTCTAATATCGACCCATTTTCAGCTAACGCTGAAAATATCAAAGAAACAGAAAACCGAATGTTTTCCTAGGGAAAGAATTTGGTTGTCTGTTTCTGTTGCTTCGATATTTTCAGCACTGTGGTGGAAAGTTACGGGTCGGGTTCAGAAGTGTGCGATTGTGTGGACATGAGGGTTAGGGTGGGGTAGGTGAGTTAGGGTTATGGCGCGGGTGAGGTGACTGTGCGATAGTGACGGACCTTAGGGTTAGGGTTTGGGTTAAGGTAAGTGGTTAGTTAGTGATGTATGTATAGTTTAGTGTAGGGTTAGGTGTTAGAGTTTAGGTGTATGTGTGTGGATTGCTGTTTGTTTCGTGTGCTTGTGCTGTGTGTATATGTTTTGGAACAGCAAATTTTTTCCCTTGGAAAAAATTTGCTGTTCTGACTGCTCGATGTTTTAAATTTTCGATTCAGAGGGTTTGATATTAGAACACTCGACATTTTGGATGTTCAGTGTTCTAATATAGACCCCCACCATCTACCTGTGACCCTCAGAGAGAGAGAGAGAGAGAGAGAAGTGTTGCCACTGCCAGTCCCAGTCCTAGGAGAGGCTATCCCAGGATCCTCCCTGGCTGCCATCCTACATTTGTCTGTCTCACTTTCCAGTTACAGTCTGTCTCTCTTTTCCTTATTCCATCCAATCTCCATTATGTCTAGCATCAGCAGCAGCAATGTCAGCTCCCCTAACCTGGTCTGTAACCAAAAGTATAGCGAAGGGATAGCCACTCTATGGGCAAGTGTTGGGGGGTGTGCAATAGGCAGATACCTTTTTTTTTAATTTGTTGCTCCTCATATGAGGGAAATTAGGACCTGGCACTCTTCCTTAGAAAAGGAGCACCAGATTGAAGAAAGGACATTTTTTGTTCTCATGTAGAAAATGAGGTCATTAGGACCCGGTGTTCCTTCTTAGAAGAGAATAAGTGACACTAGGCACCAAATGAACTTGATACGGCTCTGGCTACATCTTCAAGAATGCACCTGATGTTAAAATAATCATTTAGAACAGGGGGTGGCCTGCATCCAGTAAAAGTTTCCAGTTCAATATTTTGCTTCCAAAATATTATCTATCTTACCCCCACAGTCCTAAATATACAGAATGAAGTGCTCGAAAGATAAGCATTTTAAAATCTGCCCAACCCTTGCTCTGTTTTGACAAGTTTTTGTTGTTATTCGTTCTCATTGCTGATAAGTGTTCATAAATTTACTGCAAGGTTTTAACCACATAGAAGCTGTGACAGTGGGCATACTTTGAAGTGTATATGGCATTCTTATTTCTTCATATTAAATGACCATGAAATCTCAAATTTATTTTTCACATTTTCAAATTACTTAGGCCTAGGCTAGGACCTTCATTTAAAAACTACTGTCTTGATGCATAACTATGGTCTTCAAGTAATACAATTATTTTAATGTGGCATTGCCTAAGGTACGTATTCACAATATTTACAAGCACTGTAGCAGTTTACTTTACTTACTATCACACCAGCGTATATTGCACATCCCAAATGAATAAGTCCAATAATGGTTTCTGATGACAAAACAGGTCAAAGATAAATTGACCTTTCCTCACTTTCAATGGTTAACTTAAAATTCTGTCCTCATACAAATGTAGGCTTATCACCAGATTTATTTTGGGACAAAATTACTAAATACGTTTTGTGTGTCACTAACTACCATCTTTGTGTCTTTTTTCATTGATTTCTAATGAAATATGGAAATAAGTCATTAAGTGTTTGAATGAATTTGAAGCATACCGGTTTAAATAATATGACAAAAATAAAGACAGAAGTCTAGAAATGTTTGTTAAATAATAAACTGGAGTGAATAGTAGTAAATGCATGGTAATAAAGATTGTGGCCCTGCCAAATAAGGTTTTGCTAAAAATAAAACCAAGAATGAAGGTATAATCATTGCCACTTCCAATGATAATTTCTGAAATATTTAATATGAAATCTTAACTAGGAGTCAAATGTAGTGATAATAAAACAAAATGCTGACTATGTAATCTAAATGTCAAATAATGATTGTATAGTTATATAGCATTAACATAGTGTATATTTTATTTAATGGAAACACTTTAAAATGTTTAAAATATTACAGTTGTATACATTGCCAGAACGAACAATTTGAAATAAAACTGCTGCTGTGTTCATGGGGGTCTAAATCTTTTGGTGTTTATACCATGTCTCAAATTTCACTTTAATGACACATCTTAATACAGAGAAAACTAGTATTAGTTCACTGTTAGGAGCTTGTTCATTAAAATGTAAATGCCAGGTTTGCTTAACATTTTAGCTATATGAGAGTTACCACATCTCAGATTACTGAACAAATGCAACAGGGTGGAAACAGGGTGGACTTGTCTTAATTGTTTTGTTCCAGCAGTCATTGGGCTGGATTCACGAAGGCTTGCACGGAGTCTAAGAGTAGAGTAAGACTCCATGCAGCCAACATGTCAGCCGAGCAATCCAGGAACAGCCGGCAGGGGCGTGCAAGAGAGCTCCTAAAACGACTCTTACACGGACAGGGTTAGGTTATGCAAATTACCTCATTTGCTGCTGAAAGCTATTCAAATGAGGTAAATTTTCGATCCAGGAAACACTAATCTGTCCGAGTAAGAGTAGTGTTATTTGCAGAAACGTACTCAGTTGTCAACTGAGTACCGTTCTGCAAATAGCAAAACGGAGCCATGACAGCTCCAAATAAAGGATGCATCCAGTTGAGGAAGCATGCCAATGGCCAAATATACAGCCATTGGCATTTTTTTCCGTTGCAAAATAAAAAAAATAAATACATTTTTTTACCTCGATCTCCGATGTTTAAGCGTACCGCAGCGCCGCGCAAACGTGCTGTGCTCTAAAAACCAGAAACCCAAAAAATAAAAGCCACAAATAGGGATTTTATTCAAAATATTAATCTGCCATGCAAGTGAATGGTAGGCTGAAGACAACATGGCTACTGAGTAGAGGTTGCTAAGGGGGGAAGCTCAGTCTGAGAGATGTAACCAAGCATTAGTAGGCAATCCTATGCAAATGAGGATAAGGATAGTGAATCCCAATATTTCCTGCTATGTGAACCATGTCCCTAGAGTGTAAGAGTAGGAAAAGGGGAGTAACAGAGTATGAGATGGGTGACATCATGAGGGGGTATGTATCAAAAAGACTGTAAGCTTATTGGAGCAGAGTGGCATGTGGTTGCTGTGAGTTACTCAGGACTAAAAGAGGTGTGTTTACAGTTGTCTAAACTGAAATCAAGAAACTGAAGGTGTACGCCATGACTATCACTAAAGTTTCTTGCAAAGCTGCTGACACTGTGTGCGTGCATGTGCGTGCATGTGTGTAAACCCTTCTAAGGCTGTGTGCGCGGGTGTGCGCCCGTGTAAGCCTGTGTTAGGCCATCTAAGCTAGTATACATGAATGTGCACCCGCCTAAGCCCGTGTAAGCCTGTGTAAGCCTGTGTGCGTGCGTGTGCATGTGTTTGCGCTTGTTTACGCGGCGCTGCCCCCTGTGGAAACAGAAATGAGAAAAGGAAGGAAAGGAAGTAGTAGGAAGTTAACCAAGGAGAACTAGCAGAGCTGCCAGGTGAAATCAATCAGGATCAGCCAATTACACAGGCAGTACAGTAGCCCAGCCCAGCACCTAAAACTCTGCAAACAAGATTCCCCCATGTTTTTCTCAGAAACACTGCAACACTGCAGTCAACAAAGAGAAGTGAAAACTTAAAAGCTTAAACTGAGACATAAAAATGTTAGGGGCTGCCATTTCTGTTATAAGGCAACATGTGCAAGATGCTGAGGGTGATGCCATTGCAAATACTGTTGGGCAACCCACAGTGAGGAGACGGAGAAGAGTGTACAGACCCAGGGTAACCTACCAGGGGCTACATGAGCTGGAGATAGTGGGGCGCTATAGAGTGGACAGAGAGCTCCTGCAGCAAATTGTTGAGCTGTGCAGGCCACGCCTCACACACAGAACCAACAGAGGGGAACCCATCCCAGTGGAAACCAAGGTATGTGCTGGCCTAAGAATACTAGCAACAGGTACCTTCCAGAGACCAACTGGTGATATGATGGGGATTTCACAGGCATCAGCATCAAGGGTACTGCACCAGTTCCTGAATGCCATGTCAGCACATGTCGGTGATCATGTATATTTCCCCAATTCCCGTGAGGTATTGGCCAGCAATATGCGTCTCTTCCAGCAAATAGTGGAATACCCTGAGGTAGTGGGTGCAATTGACTGCACGCACATACACATCAAAGCACCAGCTGGTGAGCGGGGTAGGGCTTACATCAACCGCAAGGGCTTCCACTCAATCAACTGCCAGGTCATGTGTGATGCCCAGGGCATAATACTGAATGTGTGTGCTGGCTGCCCTGGAAGCTACCACAATTCCCATATCTGGCATCTATCACAGCTGTACCAGACATTTGCAAATGGGGACATTCCTGACGGTCACCTAGTGGGGGATGCTAGATACGCACTGGAGCCGTGGCTAATGACACCCATCAGAAATGCATACACACCTGAACAATGACTTCATAATGAGGCACACGCACAAACACGAAATGTAATTGAGCATGTGTTTGGGATGCTCAAGTCAGGGTTCCGGTGCCTGGACTCATCTGGTGGAGCCTTGCAGTACTCACCAACTACATGTACCCAGATTGTTATGGTATGTGCCATGCTACACAATATGATCCTGCAAAAACAGCTGCAGCAGGAACAGCATGGGGCAGGGCCAAACAGCTCCCCACCATTGCCAAGGCCTGCACAGGCACAGGGTGACTCAGAGGAGGAACAACCTGAGCCTGCCCCAGTAGGCAGAAGGAGGCATGCCCAGTATGCCTTGTCCTTGGCAAAGAGGCAACGCATAGCACATACACTGGCTCAGTAGGAACCCTGGAAATGATACCTCTCACTGACTCTCACATAAAATAAAAGGGATGCCTAAATTGACACTGCCTGTTTCCAAACATGTATAGGGAGTGTAGTATGTGCATCCGACATAGGCAGCCCTGCAGCATCACCTGAGGCATGATTGCCATGTTTTAAGCAATATAAAGCAGTGCTAAGCAGCTTTTACCAATATCTAGTATATTTAAACAAAATTGCTTGTGCAATATTGGCCAAGGTCAGCCAAAATTGAGCAAAGTCAGTTAAACATGCTCTTATCTGCTTTACTGTTCCTTAAGCAGTCTGGTCTGGCCAGCATGAAAATAAAAAGCAGTGACAGGGCTTTAACCCAGGATACTGTGAACTATAGTTACAGTACTGAACTACTAAGCCATGATAGCATTACAGTGGTACAGACACAGCAGGACAATTGTACACTAATGCAAACACAAAGCAATGCTGTATCATGCCCCTAATGAGGCAAATGGGTAACCGCACCCACATGCCTATGCAGACAGAGAACATCAGGTCAGGCGTTGTGATGTGGGGTGTGTAGACTATGAAGTCGCAAGCTAATATATGTGGCAATGGACGCTAAGATCTGTAGTACACTAGTATGCCTCAAGCCAGTACAATAGGCAACAGTACAGACTGTAATGGTGTCCTGTACATAGCACTGCAGGCACAGCAAATGTGTATAAGTGTCAGGTGAAACCCACATCCTATGTACACCCACAGTAACAATCCAGTGTACCCATGGGTAGAAATGTACAAAGAATAGCTGTCCCCCCTGTATGTAGAAATGTTGATAGGTCTATGCAAAGTGTCTCATGGAAGCCCTGCAGGCACAGCATGATCCCTGTTGATCTATGACACAAAAGTGAGCCCTGCTGTAAAAATACACCTTGATTTAAGATACACATATAGTATAAATATGTATACTGTGCATGCTCACACACTCCAGCAAATGTAGTGGATTTCATTCAGCATCACACTGAAAGGTCATACTGGGCAAGCTCACACACTTAAACAAATGAAGCAAATGTCAGGCAGGAAGATACCGAAAGGTCATACTGGGCATGCTCACACACTTAGGCTAAATACGGATGTGATGATAAGGGATCTATGGACAAATGTGTATAGTCATCTCTACTTCCAGAAACACATTCACAAAGTGGTCTGAAAATCCTGCTATGTATACACACAAACTGCCAAGGTCTGTGCATGTAGGTCAAAAGAGGTTGCCACTACTCAGCAGTCATCAGACCTGTCAGAGACTACCACAACACACTTGCGAGGAATCTGACTAGGCATGTTCAGCAACTAGAAAGACCAATGAAGAACCTTAACAAGAGGATTACTGGCCTCAAGTAGTTGCCCCATGCAACAAGAATGAATGCAACCCAAGCTGTACTCAGTTGTATACTGTCTACGCAGGAGATCTCTGCCCAACAGACAGGTCCATGTCATGGTTACACTCAGATCTGTTCTGAGTTACAGCTCGGCACTAAATATACAGACCCAACTGATATTGGCAACATCCTGGCATATAGGATCAGTGTTAACATTACCCCCCTCTCACCCATGAAAGAGCACATGTCTATAATGGAAGACTGCAAAGTTGCTGTCATCACAGCTGCACAGGTAAAAAACACTCTCCGAAGCCAGTATCACAGCAGCCATGGGACTAGATAACTTTCCAGGCTGTGTAGTATCTACTTCCCTGAAGTAAACATTAACATGGAAGTTCTGTGTCTACTGAAGTTTCCAGAGGACTGCAAACTAGGAGCCATCATTGTAAACACTAAAGATGTGGACATCCTACAAAAGGGCCTCACTGAGACAGATGGCTGTTGTCCAAGCCATGGGCTGTAGCTTAATGCCAAAAGGTGCATTATCATCACCTTTGTTAAAATCTCTGTAGCCAAGAACTACAACATAGGTGGTAGTATACCTCACACTTTAAGTGTGACAAGAGACCCTGGGTCATGGGTGGACAGTGGATACAACTGTGATAAGCACATTCCCACAGTAGTCAGGAAACCCTCTTATGTGGCACACCTCATTACAAAATGTGTCTCATGCAGAATAAAAGAGGACATTGTTCCCCTCTACTCACCACTCACTAGAACTATAAAAGAGTACAATGCCACTGTTGCTATGTACCTCACAAGATAACTACAACAACTGGAAAGCCAGCAGCAATGCCTCACAAAGAGCATTAGTGGCCTGAAATACATGCCATACACAGACCATCGCAAAATGCTCCATCCGTACTCCCTTGCATATCGCCTACTTAGAGGTGTTTACTGCGTAACATATAAAGCTATGTCAAACATACAGCTGTTGGATATGATCCACGTAAAACACTCACAATCACGCTGACCTTTGGACCCAAGACCACGAGTGAAATACAAAAGGAAGT
Source organism: Protopterus annectens (assembly GCF_019279795.1). Lineage (NCBI taxonomy): Eukaryota > Metazoa > Chordata > Ceratodontiformes > Protopteridae > Protopterus > Protopterus annectens. The sequence goes on from NC_056744.1 coordinate 129,049,130, forward strand.
GGTGCAGCCATTTACCTTATGGATATCCACACCTCCAGGTTACTGCCACAGCATGAGGCCTTGGAGACCATGCAAGTGCAACTAACATTGGGCAAAGCTGCCCATCAGATTGTAGCCTGCTACAGATCATGTACCTTGTCTCAGGAACCTCACTCAGTATTCTGGAGAACAATGGCAAATATAAAAGCCCTATCAAACACCATTATATGAGGAGATTACAACTACCCAAACACTGAGTGGGTGAATTACCTGTATACAACATCCTTTGCATAATGTGTCCCAGAGTTAAGAAACTCTAACACCCTGGAACAGCTGGTCAGCATGCCCACTATAGGTGACAACATACTGGACATGATCATCACCAACATGGGGTACCAGTGTTCCACAACAGAGATAAACCCCTCGCTGGTAATATCCGATCATTAAGTAATCACACTGGACATCCACATCCTGCCCCCACACCCAGTCAATGAAACCACTGTGAAGACATTTTCAAAAGCAAACTGCACACTTCCCAAGACCAAAGTGGAAAGTTCCAAAGCCCTCTTGCTATAGGATAATGGTATACAATCTGCCAAATCATTTACAAGTGCATCCTATGTGCATCTACAGGGATGCATGGATTGAGACATCACAAATAAAACCAAGATGCACTCCTCCAAAAATAAGAAAACAATCTGGTGGTCATTGCCCATAAATAAGCTAGACAACAGAAGGAGGAAACTAACACCTGATAGAGCCAACTTCACTAAAGGAAAGGCATCACTGATCATTATTAGGATGAAACAATGATCGCTCATAAAATAATCCAAGCACAGTTTCTAAAGACAAATTGCCAAAGAATGTAAGAATAACAACCACAAAGCCTTCGGTAGCTATATCAGACATGTAGGTGTCAACTTCCAAATATGCTGTCAGCTACTGAAAAACGTAATGACATACACCAAACCAACTTTCATTGCCCACACCGAGGGGAACAAGTGCAGTCTAAACTCCTCCCATCACCCCCAAAAGGGCCTGTGTCTATCACAGAAGGATGCAGAGACACAGACGTCATGGACATGCAGATAAAGACAGCCCTCACCAAAGCTAAGAACATAGCATCAATGTGACTGTAAGTTGTCCCAGGCTGCGTCTTACACTAGGCCCACAAGGAACTACACCCTCACCTACATTCACTGTCCAGACTCAAGTGTATCACAGGCTATGTACTCAAAGAATGGCATACACTAACAGTCATCCAGCTCCACAAAGGGTGTGCCAAAACAGAACCTGGAAACCATTGCCCAACATGTGTACTCAGCCTGGTCTACAGAGCTATTGAGCAGATCATCATGGAACCCATACACTGAGACATTGGAGATCTCCAGACACTGGACTCTACACAACTTCGCCTTGTTAAAGGCATAGCCTGTCTCCCAAACCTAGTTGACGTATTTAAAAAAGATACCATGAACATAGATGGAGGTGAAAGTAGTCCACACAGCCCACCTGGACCTCACTAAGGGCTTACCACACCATTCCCCACTCCGTCATCATGGACAGGTGTACCAGCTTGAACATGAACAGCTATGTCACAGGATGGGTGGCCAAGAGGCTCACAGATCAAACACTCATGTTCATAGTTGCGGGTGCCATGTCCAACTCTAAGCCAGTCACAAATGGCATCACACAGGTGTTGGTCCTGGGACCCCACCTGTTCAGTCGATACTGCTCAGAGGTACAGGCAAGCACGGCAGGTGCAAGGATGAACAGATTTGCAGATGACTGGAAACTGTGGTCCATAATTGACTGTACAGCTAACACAAACATCCTCCAGAAGTGTCTTACAGGACAGATACCTGGTGTCAAAACAATGCCCTCAAGCTGAATGGCAAAGAATGCATAGTCATCCCCTTTGTGTAATACAAAGTGCACACAAATTACCACATAGGTGGTAATCCATCATGTATGGAGAAAGTCATTATGGCCCTGGGGACACAGGTAGATAGTAAACTCACCTTTGATGATCACATGGCCAAAGTGTTTAGACATTCCTTCAATGTAGGCCATCTAATGTCACCTAATGCAACACAATTCGTATAGTCTGATGATGTCACCATCCTACAAATATACCTGTGGAAAAGAAAACTCCCAGTAATTTATATAGCGCATTGTGTTAATGCGTACTCCTCTAGTATCATGAAGTAATTAGATAGGGGTTTGAATCCTGCACCGGGCAACTGTGTGTATGTGTTTGTGTGTGTTCCCCTTGGGAAGCAGCAACCTTTTAGGAGAGTAGTGAAACAGCTCAAAAGTGGTAATCTAACCTTTGTCAAGTCTGATGATGTCAGCATCCTACAAATATACCTGTGGAAAAGAAAACTCCCAGTAATCTGTACAGCGCATCGTGTTAATGCATCCTCCTCTAGTATCATGAAGTAGTTAGGTAGGGGTTTGAATCCTGCAGTGGGCAACTGTGTGTGTGTGTTCCCCTTGGGAAGGAACAACCTTTTAGGAGAGTAGTGACACCTCAAAAGTGGTAATCTAACCTTTGTCAAGTCTGATGATGTCACCATCCTACAAATAAACCTGTGGAAAAAAACACTCCCAGTAATCTGTATAGTGTGCCGTGTTAATGCGTACTCCTCTAATATCATGGAGTAGTTAGGTAGGGGTTTGAATCCTGCACTTGGTGAGTGTGTGTGCTTTATGTGTGTGACATTGTTAGTCAATGTGTGGTGGGTTTTGCTTTTACCACATGACATATCAGTATGCATTGCACATGTGAGCTAGCTGTGTGTCAAATACATATCTGTACATGTTACCTCAATGATTGCATGTGTGGAAACCCTGCTTTCTCCAAGAACACAGCTGTCATCCTTGCCAGACTGTGCTGCTGCTTCCCAGACCTTAGGTCACATCTGTATGCTTGTGACAAGGCCAGCCACTGCAGTGATTCCTGGCCTAGGTCATCTGTGTCACACAAAGTCATTACGATTCCTATTGGAATGCGTGAGTGAGGGTCTCTGGCCGAGGTATATGTCAGACCTGTTCAAACGCAGCAAAGTCTGTCCATGATGACTATTCATAGGTGTAGAACAAACTATGGATATGCATGCAGACCCCTTATTGCTTATGTGATCCACCAAGGGATTCCAAAATACCTTTGGAAATGTGAATAACAAAGGAGAGATGACATAACACTTGGTTGCATGTACACATCGGTACCTGTTCATCATGCTGGTGGCTACTACCTATGTGGTACTGTGGGGATAATACATTCCTTAAAGGTGGATGACTATGCTTAGTTTGGCTTATAGCTTTACAGCATGGGTTTGACAACAGGCATCTGTCTGTATGATACCCTTGTGGAGGATGTCATCTGGAGAATGCATTATAGGCCACAGTATGCATTACCAGACATGGACGGACATATCCCTACTGTGATTGCTTGTACCTAAGAGAGCTATATGCCAAACAGGAGTGGTCTCAGTAATGGGTGCAGGTGAATTGTATAGTACCTGAAGGATCCAAATGTTGCTGTGTGTCCTACATCTATGTGTTGGTTGTCAAGACATCATCTAACGATTGGTTATGGTTAGGCTGTTGAAGTGATGTATACCACCTGAATGCAAAACATTGACAGATAGTAACAGTATCACCCACAGCACAGTGTCAAACCATGTCATACACACATGTGTAGTCAGGTTCCGGAATGTGTGTAGTACAATGCATACTGGCCACCAATAGAAACTATGGAGTGTTACTGTGTAATACAGAGCATGTCACCCTGGCCATGTGTCCACTATGCATGTACATGCAGACAGTGCACCTCCACCATGTTCACAACTGTACACCTGCAAATCTGTGCTACACACATCCCACACATACTGTCCACTGTCTAACACATGCTGCCAATACTGCACACATCAGCCAAGTGGCACATGGCTGGACAATACACAATTGGAACCAACACTGGTATAAACAACACTACAATGACAATCATAGCATTAATGCATCATGCCTGCTCAACTACACCTTCAAGCATATCATTACACTCTACAGCTGACAACATGCTAACATTGCTATACTGCTATATAGACACCCTGTGCATCAGCACCATGATAGCCTGTTCCTGCATCGATGTTGCAGATGACAGGAAGCAGCACAGGTTTCATCATATGCACAAGGTGTGTTGTTGGTTCACCAGAGGCCTACAGTGAGCCATCCAATTGACATGTATGTGTGTGTGTGTGTGTGTGTGTGTGTGTGTGTGTGTGTGTGTGTGTGTGTGGGGGGGGGCAAGAATACTGGAATGGGCCAATGTTGTTGTAATGTGTGTGGGTATGTGCTAGCCCTAGGTGTCTGGAGTATGTGTGTGTGTCTGCATGCACACAGTTCCACCATGTGGCTGCCATATATGGGTATTTGTGGGACAGCCACAGACTGTACCTGTGAGGCTTTACAGATCACTGTCTCTGGCCATGGATACGGTACCTGTGCCTGGCAGGGGTGCTACTGACACTATCAGGTACTAAGCCAGACTGGGTACTATCCCCAGAGGTGGATGGATGTACACTGGACACAGGTCCCTGCTGGGACTGTCCAGAGCCACGTGCACATGGTCTTCTAGGACATTCTATGGACAGCCCACCCCCAACATTGCTGGGGCTGGTACTGGCACTACGGGAGTGGCTTGAGGGATGTCTGCAGTGACTGCCAGCTGCTGATGTTGCTGGCATATGTCCACATCGACGTCTCAACTGTCCCGCACTGTCCTGACACATGGACATGACATTGCAGAGGATATCTAATGTCTCTTCCCAAAGTCTATCAGTGACCTCAGTGTAATGACGGATGGCACCTGCTAGGTCATGGATACTGTCAATGATGGTGGTGTTATGGGCCCTCTGTGCCCTTAGTCCCTGTCTGGTGTACCGTTCCATACGTGCCTGTGCCTCCATGACAGCCTGGAACATGCGTGACATTATCAGACCTGTGGCACATCTGCCAGTGGCATGATGAGCAGCAGTGCCCCTACGAGAACCCCTGGACATCTGCCTATGTGGTACTCTTCCAGACATCTGGGTATGGCTGCTGTGTTGGGATGCATGCGCCATGGATACCACACTGTCTTGGCCAATGCCAGCTGTACGCTTTCCCACAGCTATGGACATTGGTGATGGATGTATTGGCAGTATGACTGTATGCATGGATGGGGTGGACAGCTGTGTACTGTGGATTGGTGGCCCAACGACAGACCCTAGCAAACAAGTCTGTGCCTCAACACACCTATCTTCATTATCACTATGTGGCTCAGTGACATCAGTTTCCCTGCTGCAGTGAACCAGCCCTAACACAGCACCTGTGGGAGGGAGACAGGAAACACACTTTACGACCTGTACATGATGTCGGCACACATGCACACGTGCAGACATGCACTCATGCACACATGCACACATGAACACATGCACACATGCACACATGAACACATGAACACATGCACACATGCACACATGAACACATGCACACATGCACGCATGCACACATGAACACATGCACACATGCACACATGCACACATGCACACATGAACACATGCACACATGCACACATGCACACATGAACACATACACACATGCACACAAATACACTCCTCACTACAGCAGATACCCACACACACCACCAGCAATCCAAAACATACTTAATAGTGGTTGAAGGTGGGTTACAGTATCACAAGGCAAACAGTCATATCACACATGTCAGCATGTAGAAAGTTTGTTGCTCAAGACCATGCAATGCGAGTGTAGACAGCCCGTGTTAATAACAGTATACATGGCTTTGATGCATGTGTGTTGTTGTTCAGTGATTGGCCTCACCCTGGAACGCAATGTGTACATGGACACAACATTGCTGTGCAAGTATTAAAAGGTCTGCAATGTCCTGTGCACCATCACTCACAGGTATACATACCATGGCTGGATGTGTATCTGTGTGTCACATAGATATCCATTTCTGATTACAGTGTCTGTGTCTGTAGCAGATAATTGTGGACACAGGTTTAGCACACGCATGCTATGTATACACACAGGATGAGTGGTGCATGTATACGTGATGGAATACCATTGCTCAACATGGCCATTGTACAGTGGGTATGGTGAGTGTAGGACATATTGTGGACATGCCAGTGCCAGCCATGACATGGCATGCTACAACATGACTGCAACATTAAACATCACACATACCCAATGTGTGTCATGTGACCTATACACTCAATAGCATTACAAGACATATATGTGTCACTTTGTACAAATGGTGATTGCTATGCATATTGTATATAGGTGCATATGTTTGCACACACACAACATTCAGGTGCATAGCAATGACTACTATATGTAGTATTGTGGTCACTGTAACTGGATGGGGTGTAGTACCATGAGCCATCATCATCATGCATCATGTGGTTATTCAAGGCTACTAATGTGTGCCAGACTGCCACCTAGCATGCTGTACCTGAACTGCAGTACTGTGCCTGCAGTCACAATTACACAGCCACTTGTTACATGGGTTTGTAAGGTGCCCAATAGGGAGCATCGACTAACATGAATGTGTTATGTGTTGAAGAGTGTCACACAGCCCAATGATAGGCCTCTACCCCTCAGGTATATTATGTGTGCTGTGTGGATGACATGTGGGATACTGAAGTGTGACCCTACAGCGGGTGTCTGGATACGCTATGTGTAGCATGTTAAGGTGTACTGCGTATGACAAAGTTGTGTGTGTTGTGTACATGTGTATCAACTATGCCTATCCAATGTCCAGTATGGTGTTGCCACAAATGTGTGTGATGCTCTGTGTATTGCATGTGATTGAGGCAGCTACTGTCATTACTGAGATGTGCATAGTCTCACAGCAAACATGCGCAGCATGCATTATGCATAGGTGTGTTACATGTACATGGCCTAAACCTCACCTATGACATGCACATTTCATTAGCAATATTAGAATTATAACACACTCACCAGCATCGACCGGCTGCCTTGCTGTCACACCAGAGGGACCTACAAGAATATGAGACAGTTTGTCAGTGGCCACAACTGTGCCATTGCTACTGTGAGTTTGCCAAACTACAGTAGTACAACAGTCGACAGTCACAGGTGTACAGATTATATTCCAAATATCACTATTGCACAACACTATGCAGCACAACTGCAAAACACACAGTACACATCTCACATATGCATAATCTACCAATATAGGTAACAGTAGTCTACAGATAGGTCATGTTACCTGCACGCTCCATGTCAACATGCTCGGTGGCTCCGGCCTCCATGATGACACATGTAAGTTGCTGTTCATGTTGTTGGCCAGGAGCCACCACGCTTAGGAGCAGCTCCTCCACTCTGGTCAGGGAGGGATGAATGGCTACCCTACCACTTGTGGCAAGCTGTTGTCGACGGATATCAGACGCAGGCCGCTGGACATGTCTAATTAAATCACTGCAGTGATGGCGTACCTGCTCATATGTCCGGTTATGCATGCCTATGTCATTTACCCGATGAACAAGATCTTGCCACAGTGCAGTCCGCTCATGCTGGTCCTGGCTGGTTCTAGAGAACAGCAGGGTGTAGTGCTGCACCAGGCTGCTGTGTATTTCAGCTTCCTCTGCAGCTGTATAACATGGATTTCTTTGGTGGGACATGCCCCTGGAAGACAATTAAACAAGATGTGTGAGCAAGTCATATGGCACACTTAACATCCTAAAGTACAGATATCAATTAACTGCCATATTTAGCATCCAATTGGTTGTCAGAGGATACACATGTTCAATACCACATATTAGTGCTCAGGCCACAACTGGCTGACAGTGCCTGGCATGCTCTATATATCAAACCATGTTCTGCACAGCAGCAAAGAGAAGTCAGTATGTAAGACTATACACCAGTATATGGCACACTGTATGTGACACAATGCACCATCTAGCCACAGGAGGTATATATCAAGCTAATGCATAAAGAAAGATGTCATCCATTGCAATGAATGTAAAGTACAGTTACAGTATTACCAGTATACCACAGTAGTCGTTGATGCCAAACCCCTGCCTAACATATGTGCACAGTTGTTAATATAGGTGGCATACTGCTGCACTAGACTATACATGTTGCTAGATACACACGTATACCCTGTAACACAGATATGATTGAGGGCATGGTACAGGCATAATTACACACACATCAGGCATACATATAACACACAATTGTATGCCAACCCAGATGAGCTTTACCTGTGTACCATACAGTACTGTGTGTCACTACTTACAAAACCTTATGCCTGAGGTATGTAATCTGTGAGGACTACAGGGAAAACACAAAACAGTGTTTCCAAGCAATGTGAACATACACCATACTGTACTGTTTAGGCCAACAGCTTCAGGTAGTACTACAGTTCATATGGGAGTTGGATTCACCAGAAGTACCACTTACTAAGCATACATGTATTGCTTTAGCCTACAATGGGACACCACAGTCGACAACAAGGGACTACGTCACACCGTATGCCATACTACTTTTTCTGCCTAGCAATAGCATAAACATCTTTTGCTGGTATCACAGCTAGGACACAAACTACCATGACAGAAACAATTTCACACTAAGCAAATATACCTTTACAGACCTTGCACACATTCATCAACACATTCACCATCACACTCAGTCAACCTCACATAGCAATTATTGCACTAAGTACATGTGTGTGTGCATCGTGTCATAGGTAGATAATACGCTATTGGCCCTAGGGCCAACAGCAGCCTAGCCATATGCTACTCCTGGCCTTTGACACAGATGTAATTTAATTTCACTTGCCCCTGTCAACCAGAGCCACAGAGGTAATTCCTGGAGTGTATTTCCTATCTCCCAACCAATCATCAGGAATATTTATGACAACTGCTAATGAGGAGCTTTGTTTGCTATTGATAGGTGGTTTGTTCCAGAGTATGGCATGTCTCTGAGATAGGAATCTATCCCTCCAGCATGTGCTGTTTAGTGAGCTGACAAGGTTTAGGACCCTAGAGCGTGTATCTGGGAGGGATTGTAATATGTTTACGTGGAGGATGTCCAACAGCTATGGGTGTGACATAGCTCTGTATGTTAGGCAGAGGTCACCTCTGGGTAGGCGGTATGCAACACAGTGTAGCTGTGGTTTTGTGAGTCAGTCTGCATAGGGCATCTGTTTGAGGCCGGTATTACTCTTTGTGAGGTATGTCTGTAGCCTTTCCAGTTGCTGTAGTTGTCATGTGAGGTACATACCACATGAGGCATTGTACTCTATAATGGGTTTTAAGTGTGATGAGTGGAGGGGAACACTGACCTATATTTCCCTAGATGACACACCTTTTGTGATGACATGTACCACGTAGACAGAGTACATGACTAGTGTGGCACTGTGATTATCAAAGGGGAGGCTACTGTCCACCTGTGTCCCATGTTCCCTTATCACACCTTTGGTGTTAGGTAGACTACCACCTATGTGGTAGTTAATGGGTACAGTGTTTTGGCAAGAAGGGATGGCACTGCAGTGTCAACACTGAGCTTCAGTCCATACCTTGGTCACCAGGCACCTGTTGCAGTAAGTATGCCCCATGTCTCTCTCTCTCTCTCTCTCTCTCTCTATCTCTCTCTCTATATATATGTATATATATATATATATATATATATATATATATATATATATATACACATACATACACACGTACATATAAACATCCATTGCTGTACATATAGATGTACATATAGGCACATATACAGTTCACTTTTCATGGTGGGAATATCAATTATGCGACAGTTGTGAGATATACAGTTATGTAATAATATTGCACAGTGTTGTGCAGACTGCATTGAAGGTGTCCTCAGCCCATGTAGCTTTAGCAGGCCTCACTGGCTGCAACACTGCAAAACTGACAGAGCATACTCACAGCGTTTAACCACCACGTCATATAGCAGCGCTGCATGCTGTTTTCTTTGCCACACACTACAACCTACATAGAAATATGCACATAACAACCTTCAACAACATATATATATATATATATATATATATATATATATATATATATATATATATATATATATATATACACACCCTTCATAAACAGTTGCAGTATGTTCCTTGCCCTATGCACATGTACAGATACATATAGATACGTACTCCTGCCACATATGGATGATTCACAGTATGTAGATTACTCTTCAAAAACATCTACTACATGCCAGCAAATACATATGTGTCACATACCTTTCCTTTGTATTGCTCTGTTCCATCTGTTTTTAAAGGAAATATTTTTTTTTTTTATTTTATTTTTTTTTTTTTTGGTTTGGGTTTTCTCTGTCTGTTGATGTTTCTCTTTCTTTTTCTGTGTCTCTCTGTTTCTGTCTCTTTGTCTGTGTCTGTGTCTGTGTCTCTATCTCTGTCTCTCTCTCTCTCTCTCCCTGTTGCCGCAATGAGATTATTGCATGTGTGGATAGCAAGTACAGCCTGCTTTTCTAGGTATCTGCACATGTGCACGTGATGGCCTCTGCACCAATTGGTGCCCACCATTTACTAATTGCATGCAGCCTGCTGTGTGGTAATTGCAGTACTCACTGTCATAGCAGCCTACTGCTATAAAATGCTAAGTTAGGTAGGTGTAGCCCTTTCAGCTTTCCAAAGTGGGGCCCATGCTTGTTTGCTGTGGATACCATTGTGTCAGTCAGAAGGTTGGTATACTTTTTATATCTGAAGCTAGGGTTGTAGCCAGTGATTTGCATGTTGTACTCAAACCTGAATGTTGCTGCTTCTAGTACACACTTGTTAGTGTAGAATTTTACTCACCCCTCCAAATGCTTACACAAGATACATCGGAGTATGTACTTTCATTTCTAATTAGACAATTAACTGCCATACAAAAGTAGTTATTGCAATGTATTCTTCTAGCACATGAACTGTTTGTGAACTACTATACTGTAAATATTAATTAACTCACTTCTGAACAGTTTGTTGTTTATTTGTGTTGACATTAGGACAGGCTGCTCAAGACAACTGGACAAATTTTAGTACTAAGTATGCCTACCTACATCCTTGGTAGAGCCTGAATACACAGGTATATTGTTCTTTTGGGTAGGAGTGCAGAAGTATAGAGAGCATTATATATTATTGTGTGATGTTTATCTTGCTGAACATACAGGGTTGCTGTGTACCTGTTAGTGTATCAAGGCAAGTAGTCTGTCTGCATAGCTCCCACCTGTGGACATATCCAGATGGTAGCCAGAGGCTAGCCTATTATTCTTTGTCTGTGCACCACACCGGTCTTTTCTGCACTGGAACAATGGCATTGTCACAGTTGGTTGCTACCAGTACACGGCTACATCCTTTGATATTTCTGTGTTGTACTCCTACATTAGGGTATGCTTATGGGACTCCTTCCAAAGCTATTTGCAGAGTGTGTAACAGCAGAAAAGCTGAACTGCCTGTGTGTTTCTGCCTCTGTCAGGCCTCTGATACACTCATGTATATATTTGAACAGCCTAAGGGAAAGGTACATATAAGTGAGGTACACCTGTAATATATTACAGACATTAAGTTGAGACTGTGAGAGTATCAGAGCATATGTATTAATACACCTTTTCTGACGTGCAAGCAGTGTGTACTCTTACGTATTGACACTATTCATTAAGTGTAATTCCCCACTTTTCTGCCTAACGTCAGTACTTTTCAGAGGGATTCTGAGGGACACAGCTAACATTTGTTTATGAATCAGGGACATCCCTGAAAAGCAGTCACAGTTGGGAAGTATGGCCTCTGTCCTATTCAAATATGCCAGTGTTTATCCTGCTCTGATACTGTGTGGGGTTTGTAAAGTGCTACTGTAATATTATTTCCTGCTAGAATGGCTGGTTCTCTTTTCACAGTCATGTCATGCAATTCCACAACAACTGCTGGTAAAGATCCACAGAACAAGATTTGTGTTATGGCATTCCTATTTTCCCTTTACATTCACTCATTGTAATGTATGATATATTTATTACAGCACCAACTTGTTGTATGTCTACTGTGACTTAGTGGTACTTCATGCAGTGTAGTATGTCCAAGGTCCGGGGTTCAAGACTGACAGAGGTGTTTTATTTTGCTGCTCAGCAGAACAAGGGCCCTGCCATGCAGAGTGACTAAGGCACTTTTAAGCAGTTGTAAGTGGGTTTGCATGGGTTTGCGCAAAGCTTAGCAATACTTACCTAAGCGCACACATGCGCACACTTGCTCAAACCCGCTAACTACTGCTTAAAAATACTTACTCCTGCTAACCCCCACACTAATTTCTTTGAAAGAAAAGAAAATGGGGAGATAGGAAAGTGGTGAAAAAGGGGGCACAAAGAGGGAAAGACAGTAGGGAAACCAGCTCGGGATGTGCAGGACGGGTGTAGGGAAGGTCCATAGCTGCCCATTTCATTAACAGCAACAGCTGTGCATATGTTAGAAATTTGGAGTGAAATTTGAAACCTTCCACCCCTGAGAGAGGGGTGAGGACAACAAAGTATGTTGTACTGCCAATTATAATTATCAGTTTACATGTTCAGCGGACATGTGTGCGAAATGGGCAGCTATGTATGGGGCATAATTTTTTTGTGGGAACAGATTGCCCTTTTTTTTTCAGGTGAGAGTGGAATGTGAGGTAGAGGAAGCAGGTATATTTGAGGAGGTAGGTTGGGGAGGTAAACAGACAAGACAAACAAGAGGCATACAGGGGTGGAATATGACACATGGGGTGGGTGAACACAATTGACTAGGAAGGATGTTTGGAAATCGCAAGCCCATGAGCCCACAGATGGTAACAGTGGAACTGAAATCCCCACCTATGGGCAGTCACCACTGCACCTTCACAGCCCTGAGGTTGGCTGTGCTGGGGGCTGCGTAGGAGGGGCAGGCTCACCCGTGAGTCGCGCCACTCTTGCCTCGAGCTGGCGTAGGGGATCAATGAATGAATGCTGGACCTCCCTACGCACCACAGCCCGGACCCTTCGGAGGGGACAGGTGGCTCTTCTCCGCCCACGCTTGCATGGGGGGGATGAGCCCCATCCCCTGCAGTGCTTCCACCCGAAGGTGGCACAGGACCAACAGAGGAGGGGAGCCCGGGCTGGGCACCGGACCTGCTGGTGCCAGGTGCAATCGCCAGCTGAGGAGGGACAGGTGGGTCCGCTGGACCGGCCTTCCCATACGTTCTGTGTTTAGGTGTGTTTAATTACAACATAGACAACAGCATTCCAAATTAGTTGTAACAGCATGCAGTAATATTCCCATTAACCCAACACACCAGGGTTCCAACAGTTGAACAGCAAGCATAACACATGCATATATTGAATGACAGTGGACATTCCAACAGCATGCAGGGATGATTGGTGGCAACAGGCCACCAAGATTATGGTGTTTGAACAGGGCACATGCATCAAAGTAAATGCAGATATTTATAGAACAATAGGACATATGTCCCAACAAATGTTTTGAGATTAGACATACCCATTGAGGTGTGGAATTGCATTGTTTATGCACATACAGTAGGGTGTAAAAAGATACCTCCATTAACATCTTATAAGTACTTATAGTTTACACTAAATTCCTATCGACTGCAGGTGTATATCCCCTACATGTATTATTACACTAGGCAACGTGCATTAGCTTGTGTAATGGGTTTGGCTAGTTCATTATATACCTGACCTATATCTGACATACTAACTGTCCAAGATGCAGATGTTACTGCTACATAGTTATATATTTTATTTATATTTATATATCTACATATCTGGATGTCTTCACGTGACATTTTCAGTTATATTTCTATAGAACCCTACATTTCAAGTAGCACACTCACATTTCTGGGGAACACATTAACAAGCGACTCATGTGCCAGATTTACCTATGCATGCCAGCCATTAACCAACTGTTGAGGACTGTATATATGCTTCACAGCTACTGGCACTTCCTTCATCCACTTTATATGGGACTGCCCAACTGTGGGTTGACAGCGGTTAATACAACAGTACTATTTATATAATGCAAGGGTACAACAACAACATTTCAAAGTAAGTGACACGGACACACTCCAAGTATTATACCTTTATTAATTACATTACACACTTTTCTAGAGTCTCTCTCATTTATTTGATATTACAGTGCAAGCAGAAGACTTATTCAAGACGTATTACACCTTTATTAATAGGTTACAACACTCTTTTTCAGCCTCGCTCACTTATTTTATATAACAGTACATGCAGAGATATTATTCAGGACTTATTTTACCTTTATTAATGGGTTACAACTCTCTTTTTCTGGCTCTCTGACTTATTTTATATAACAGTACATTCAGAGAAATTATTCAGGGCATTCTATGGCTTTATTATTGGGCTACAACACTTTTTTTTCAGGCTCTCTCACTTATTTTATAGATTCATAGATTCATAGATTAGTACTGGGCTAACTGCAACTGTGGGCCATTTTTTAAGCCTAGCCAATTGCCCCATGTGAGAATTGAACCCTTTGTGTCTGTAAGGTGAACACATTAACCATTATGCCAACCCCCTCCCCAAATGAATAAATACTAAGCTAATTGCCCTTGCGAGCCATTTTCAGCCTAGCCAATTATCCCTTGTGAGACTCAAACCCTGCACATTGTGTTTGTAAGGCAAACACCTTAACCATTAGGCCACCCTCCCAACAATACATGCAGAATAATTACTAACCTGTCTGGTGGTGCAGCCTTAGCAGCCTATCTGCAGAGGCTTGCTGATTCGCAGCATGGACACCTGCAGCTGTGAAGTAAATGAAGGGATATTGAGACATACCTATCCATTATACAGACTACAACAGCATGTCTTACATACTTCATTCCATGACTACCTACTCAGTAGTGGGGCATCTTGCATGTCACGGGCCTCTTGTATCCATCGGTTCAGTACATCCTGCTTCCATCTCTTCAGGTCTGCATGGTGGTGATGGACCTGCTCACCAGTCCGAGGGATGCCTGTGGTACTGGTGAGATCATGAGCTAACCAGTTCAAAGCCTCTGCTTTGTACTCCATCCCTTGAAACTGGCCCTGCAGGAGTCTTGACTCATGATGGTGGACAAGGAGCCAAACCATGTATTTTGACTCTTCGATGCCCCAGCGTTGCACTCGAAAGCAAGTACCCTCTCCAGCACCAGCCATTCTGACTGCAGATGGGAGCTACAATCAGTTATGGCGAGTATTCCCGCCTATGGAGCTTAAATATGCCGCATTTCCCACACTTATTTGTGATTGGCCATTTTTGAAAATTCTCGGCTAACAGCAAACCTGCTTAGCAATGGTTAATCTTCCATTTATAAGTATATGTATGTTAACCGTGCATGTTTATGTTAAGCTGTCATGGCTTAGTGGTTCAGTACTTTGATTATGTGCACAGTGTCCTAGGTTCGAAACTTGTCATTGCTTTTTATTTTACTACTGTCCAGACAGGCTAGGGGGTGTGGCTGTGTTTAGGCAACTTTGCTTTATGTTGCTCCACATTGCCCGACGGTGCGCTGGATAGCGAGGTGCGCAGCTCTGCACAAACCTATTGCGATATGTAAAGCGCTGCTTAGCTATGGGCAATTATAGTGCGCTGGGTAAAGCGCTGCTTGGCTATGGGCAATTTTATTGCGCTAGGTAAAATGCTGCTTAGCCATGGGCAATTATATTGCACTACGTAAAATGCTGCTTAGCCATGGGCAATTATATTGCGCTAGGTAAAACCCTGCTTAGCTATGGGCAATTATATGTCAATATCCTTAATGCTGCTCACCTTCTTATCTTTATATATATACATTTTGTTCACTAATACATAGGCCATTTCAATGCTTTTTACTAAAATTTCATTCATATATGTCAGGAATTATTTTATATACTAATTTAAAACAGAAAATAGACAGGAAAGTGGTGGGACTAGAACCGGGAATGCCTCCTCTTTGTGCGAACACTCTACCACTATGCTATTGCTATTTGGCTTGATTTGCATAAACATTTCTTATTATGCTCTTCAATGTCGAAATTGCTAACTGCACCTAAGTAATGGGCACACCTGTGCAAACACGCGCAAATATGGGCAGCTATATTGGGAATTATAAAAAAAAAATAGTTTACATTTTACAATTACAAAGGGGTTTAGTATGTGGGGATGTGTACTGTTTGCTATGTGTACATTTCAGCGGACTCGCTCATTGCATTTGTCATTTTCACTTTATATGGTTGCAGGGGCGTGGATATTTGGACTGCTCGGCAGTCCGACACGCCCCCTGCAGTCTTACACGCTCCGTGTTAGCCTTCCAGTTGAGTCAGTGCCCTCATGCATATGCATGACGCGCTGACGTCATAGTCTTAAACAGCAGTCTCCGAGTAAGACTTGGTTAGTCTTCCTCGGAGGATTACTAAACCCCCCCCCATTATCTATTCTACTCTTACTCACGTCTACACTTTCACAATTTTTCCTCAGAAAAGTGGGTGTATTTGGTAGAGCCAGTGCTGAGGCATTTTTTTCTAGAATGGATTATTAGCTTAATGGTGGAAAACTTTTACATGTACGTTTGATTTGGACAATATAAAGTATTAACTTTTATAAGCAGGTATGAGAGTTGCTTCAGAGGCTTTAAATTGTTGTATACATATATCTATCTATCTATCCATCTGTTTATATGTATAGGTTTATGTCAAAATATCAACAGGCCAAAATCCCAAATTTCAAAATATTGAAATGTAGATCATCAAACTGGCTTTTCCCCAACATCCAGACATGCCGATAAAACAAAAAACAAATGCAACTTTTTTTTGTTCTGCATATTATATACACCAACTATGAGGTTGCTTTACATTGAGGAAAGAGCAAATGCCCATTCCAAAAAATTATTGTCAAGTAGGGAAAAGCAGCTTTGATGATTTAAGTTTTGATATTCCATCATTTGAAATTTTGATCTGTGAATATTTTGACATGGACACCTATCTATCTATCTGTCTGTATATCTATCCATCTATCTATCTATCTATCTATCTATCTATCTATCTATCTATCTATCTATCAATATATCTATGCATGGGTGCAGCACCCTTCACATGAAAGGCTGACAGAGTCAGTACAGCTGATAGAATATCAGATGATCGAGGCTTACTGGCTTTGTCAGTGAAAAATTGCACAATCCGTTAATATTTATAGAAAGTTTAGACAGTTTGTAGAAAAATTAAGGTAAGTCAGTCATAAACAAACAGGAATTGCAATACAAAGTGAGGGAAAAACAGGCCTATGGTGCATTCAGAGCGAAAGGCAGGGAAGAGAGAAGGAAATACGTGGAAAAGGGGGAGTAAGGAGATATAAGGAATGGAAAGGTACTTGTTCACATTTACGGATAAGGTTTACCCTGGTTTTGAGCAAGAACAGAGCCAGATTTTAGCTAGGAAGTTTTTCAGAATGGTTTTGAAAGATAAGAGAAAGGGTATTGACCTGATGGATTAAGGTAAGGAGTTGCAGGCCTTAGCAACATGGTATGAGTAGAGACAATGCCCAGCAGACAGAAGAGTTTTTGGCCAATGGATCATAATGACCGACTGGGAACATAGTTGTGTAGAATGTTTTTCGTGCTGGACATGCAGATGGATGCTGGATAATTTTACAGGAGGCAAGAAGCGGTGTATATTTTAGTCAATGAGGGAGTTCTAACCAATTTGAGCTTTTTAGTGCTATGCAGTGGTGGTTTCTGAAAGGGGAATTTATGCTTCCACGTGAATAAAATTCACCAGTTCATTTAATATTATGGTATATATACTGTTCCTAAAAGGTACTTCACAGTATATAGGAAAACTGCAGCAGTAAAAAATGCAGGTGCATTAATACTCCAATCACTTGCTATTGAAGTTGCTACAGGAGAAACTCTCTAAGATGGCATCTAGTCTCACAGTACTAGCATAACATTCATATTCACTTTTCCTGATTTTCCTAATAAATGTCTACTAATCTGTAGATTAAAAGTCTTCTGAAATTATATGAGGAATTCAAACTAGCATACTGAAATATGAACAACCTTGTCATTCAAAGAAACATCACCACCTCCGCGAGGAATTACAATGCAACACAGACAAGTATAAATCACAGAGAAAGGACCTCTAAACTTTTTTTCTAGATTTTCAGTTCCTGATATTGGTATTGTATAATACAGTAATTTCCTTTGTTCATGAAAATGAAAGCTACAATGTGCTGAAGGGTTGAGTGGAAGTTTATTTATGAATATGGGGAGTAGTAGTGACAAATGATTTGGGTTTGTAATACTGTGACAGGAATGGACCCTATTGCCAAGTTAGAATATAATTAGATTTCAAGAAGTTATTGTTGTTCACTTTTTCATGTTTGCCAACACTACTCTTCTCAGCACCCACAATATACCCAGAATTGCTTTTGTAAATGTCCAAAACAATTGGTCAAAGACCAAAGGCACATTTCAGCAGCTTTATTGCCAAACGGAAAAACAGCACCTTTATCAAGAATCAGAAAAAGGAAATCTAACTCACAACAAGTCAAGTCTGTTTCATACATAAAATAATGTAAAAGAAAGCAACTAACTATTAATTTAAGGCAGGTTCCTTCCTACAGTATTATCCAATATTTGTTTTAGTTTTTAACCAATTTCCCCAATATAATTGATAAACATAGTACTCCTACCAAACCCAATAAAGTTTTGTCTTCCATTTCAGAATGACTGTTTCTTAAAGTCTTGCATCCACTAAAATTCCTTTCCCTATCTACATGCCATTTTGTATCAAGTATCCTTTGCTTGATGGGGCAAAATAGGTGCCCAACAGCCAGCTGGTGGAGCACATAGGATATGTGAAAAAAAAAAAAAAAACACTGGAACACCATACCAATAAAGTATAGAATACATGACACATGTTAATGCACCTCTAATCCACTGTTATAAATGAAAGACCATTTCCAAAGAAGGACAGTGAATACTGTAATCTTAGAAATCCTGGCGATAGTCACATGACAGAACTACTAATTTGTCATGCTAAAGAGTAATAGTTTGGTGGTACAGGGTAAGAAGTCAAGTCTGTAGGTACCCATACAAAAGAGGTGGTAAAATGTCATGCACAAAGGCATTTGTACCACAGTAGAAAGAGAAAATATCATGAACCCAAATTCAAGAAAAAAGTTGGGCTTATTTTGTTCTGTTCTCCATAGTAGGGAAATATTTTCAGACAGCCAGCACATTTTGCCAACATTCAGTATAAACACATATCTTCCCACTGCAGACACTGTTGAACAACAAAGTATTTTAAAATCTGTTAAAAGTTCTTTGAGGGAGAACTAAGAAGGGCCACTTAAGAGCTCCTGGATTACAATGATAGTTTTGACACCTCATGAAGACTGTGGGAGAGAGTTTGTCACCACTTGGACTACAAATGAGAAGCCTGCATGCAGATCATATACTTTATTTTGTTGAGCATATACAACTACTGTTAAATCATAGTATGAAGTGAAAATGAAATCAGTTTCCAGAAACTGTGCCAAGATGTCTGTGGCTTATGCTTCTACCATTCTATTTACATGGACATTAAAACATATGTTCCTTATGTCTATCATAACTCATATAAAGAGGACTTTTAAGTTTTCTGGAAATAAATAAAAAAACCTCCAGGATCTCTTTATAGTGGTAGATGCATTAAGATCCACTTCAAGGGTGGATCATCACCTCACCTTTGAAACTACAGACCTGTTAGTCTGACTACCATGGAAATGACCAGCAAAGACACAAGCAGTCTTCAGACATTGGACCCAACCCAGTTTGCTTTGTCAAGGGAAAGTCATGCATACTAATCCTGGTAAACCTCTTTGAGAAAGTCGCCAAGGCAGTGGATGAGGGGAAAATAGTACCTACTGCCTACCTTGACCTGTCAAGGCATTCAATACAATACCCCACTCAAATGTAGTCAACAAACTCACTGAACTGGTTCCACTCTGTTCAGCATTCATCAGACCTATCACTGAGTACAATGCCCCCTTTGGTATATACCTAACCAGGCATATCCAACAATTGGACCATCCACAGAGGTTCTTCACTAAGAGAATGCAGGGCTTAAGTAAAATGTCCTATGTAGACTGCCTCAAAGCCCTATCCCTGTATTCTGTCTCCTAAAGGCTTTTGAGGGGAGATCTATGCCTGGCATACAGGTCATTGCCAGACCCCCACTTTGATGTACCTCCTGCATATCCACAAAACAAACAGCACCAGAATTACCTGTTCTAAAGACTTAAATCTTGCCTGTGATATAAATGGGACCTGCTGGAGAGACAGGTATGTATCCCAGAGACTACCGTGTCTATGGAACAGGCTCTCCATCCATGTGAGGCAGAGTTCCTCCCTAACCCAATTCAAGTGCAAGTTGGACAATTAGATGGGGATCAAGAAATTCACCCCTAGTTTGGCACCTATGTCTCTAATGGACACAGGCAACCTGTAAATGGTTCATCTCCCAGGTCCATGACTACACTTATCAAGGGTATCAGAACTTGTCAGACATTTGGGATGCATGACTAGGCTTAGAAAGGCCCTTGTGGTCATTAGCCCAGTAAACACCTATGAACCTATGAGATGACTGCAAATTGTGAGTTATAACAGAATCCCCCACATGACATAAATATCTTGCAAGAGGGTTTAACACAGAGAAATGACTGGTGACAAAGTCACAGATTAAAACTCAGTGCCAAGCAATATATTATAGTGCCTTTTGGGAAAACTGCCACCTAACCTAATTACTCCAGTGATAAAACACCCTAAAAGTTAAACTGGTAGTCAGGGATCTGAGATCATATATCAATAATAATCTGGCCTTTGACCAACATGTGGCCAAAGTAGTATTTATTTATTTATTTATTTATTTACATTTGTTTACTGGGAAATTCCGACTGGACTCGGGTCCTTTTTCAGCGGATGCCTGGGGAGAAAAGCTCCACATCATGTACATGATAGAGATACAAAGTTGCAGCAATAGTAAACAACATTATAGGTTGTTGGCTTTAATACAATAAAAAGATATTGATTATCAACAGTATATACAGAAAATGTTGCAAGTTAAGATAGTTTCTTGTCATTTATAATATTAGTAACAATGTTGTCAGACAAGATGCTAAAGTATGTAAAGACAACTAGCTTTTTCTGACTGTGGTTAGTAGTGGTGGTAGTATAGTTGGGTTAAGAGTCTAGGTGGGGGAGGGTAAGGGTGGGGGTGTTAGTCTGGATTAGAACAAGGACAAAGACAGTGCAAATTTTAGTGGAGTTTGAGGGCAGTCTTGAAAAGGGTGCTGGAAGGTAGAGTAGTTATAGAGGGTGGAAGATTGTTCCAAAGGTTAGATATGGTACATGAAAATATGGCTTCTCCTGCTGAGTTTTTGGGTTTGATAACATTGAGTTGATTTTTGTTGCTTAATCTTAGGTGCCTAGTGGGGTGATAGGGTTGGAGAAGGGTTTGAAGGGAAGGGATGTTAAAGGGGTGGTTAATAAGTTTATGAGTGAGGGTGAGTTAATTAAAATGAAGGAGTTGTGGAAGTTCTAGCCAGTTTAGTTCTTTAAGGGAGATACAATGATGGCTGCGGTAAGAGGTTCCAGTGGCAAATTTAGCAATTTTGTTGTAACAAGCATCCAGCTTGTGTAGGTCTGTATGTCTAAGGGGTAAGTATCGGGGGTACATAGAGTAGGGTGGAGATTAGCTGGGAATTGGCTATGGAGATTCTAGCTGCCTTTGTTGGAATTGGCGGCTTCGATATAATGCACCAAGTTTCTTGTGAACTTTTTTCATTGTGAGAGATATGTGGGTGTCAAATCTAAATTTGTTGTCTATTTCCACACCAAGTAATTTTGTGTGTTCTGATGGAGAGATGATGGTATTGTCTTTGGCAAGAATGTTGAAGTGGGGGGGGGGGGTTTGGGTGGCTTTGGAAGGTTGGAACAGGAGAAGTTTTGTCTTACTTGGGTTGAGTAGGAGCTGAGCATTGGATAGCCAGCTTTCTACAGAAGAGAATGATTCTTGTGTGATTTGTTGTAGTTCTGGTAGAGTGGTGGCAGAGCAGATGAGAGCAGTGTCATCTGCGTACTGTATAAGAGATGCTTGTGTGGTGGCAGTATGTAGGTTTTTAGTGAAAAGTGAGAATAGCAGAGGGTCAAGGATAGACCCTTGGGTAACTCCGAGAGTAACTGGAAGGTGAGGTGATGTGTTATTGTCCCAGATTACTGATTGCTGGCATCCATGTAGATAGCTGTGGAACCAGTTGCAGGCTGGTTGTGAAAAGGAGAGGTTGGGGGGAGTAGAGAGTAGTATCTCATGAGATACCATGTCAAAGGCCTTTGAGAGATCTAGAAATACGGCAGTAGAGAAGAGGCCATTGTTTTTGTGATGAAGTATAGTGTTGGTGAAGGAGAGCAGAGTGGAGGTAGTGCTGTGATATGACCTGAAACCATGTTGGGTTTTGGAGAGGAGATTAGTAGTAAGAAAATCATTCTTTGTTGCCAACATATAAGTAACAACATGACATCCAGGTCCAAAAAAGTAATAGTATTATCTTATTTGGCCTTATCAGTCTCATTATTGAATATAATGCTCTATTTGGCGTGTGCCTAACCAGACATATGCAACAGCTGGAATGGCCACAAAGGTTCTTTACCTGGAGAATCCAGGGAATAAACAGGGTATAAATAGGATAATCCAAGGCACAAGCACATTCTCCAATATGGATGACCTAACATATCTCTATACTCTGTCTCTAACAGATTACTGAGAGGCAATCTATACCTGGCATACAAGGCAGCCTCATATTTGGCTCTGATGGAACTTTTGCACATCCACAAATCAAACAGGATCAGAACCATTAGATCCAAGGATATACATTTTACTTGTGTCATAAATAAGGCATGTTGGCAGGACAGATATGAGTCTCAGAGGATTCCCATGCTCTGGAGCAGGCTTTCCATCCATGTAAAACAGAGCCCATCCCTAACCCTATTTAAATGTAACCCTAATCTATATATGGGAAATCAGAAATTCACCCCAGGTCTGGCTCCTATGTCTCTGATAGACAACGGCAGACAATAATGCCCAAACTAAACCTCTCCCACACACATAACCTCAATAAATTTCATAACTAACAAGCACCACCCTATTAAATGCCTATGATACATAGGTGCACAATTGTTTGGGTTGCATGGCTAGGCTAATAAAGGCTGTGGTGGTCATGAACCTATGAGAGATAGTAACATTGATCACTTACTGACGAATTAAAACAGTCAGAGTACAAAGATAATAACGAAATAACTGAGAAATACTGCAAACGTAATTAACTTAACTAGGCCAGTGTGAAACATCATGGATACCATATACCATCCATAACACCAACAAACAAAAGAATTAAAGAAACTGAAGCCATAGTTAACCTTCCATCTTCAAAATGTGGAATATTAGCCTTTCTTGTACAATGTGGAACAGATCAGTAAAATGTGACACATTTGCTAAAAACTAAGAAGGAAGCTTGCACCACAGATAAACCATAAATAAACTTTATACTTAAAAAAGTTCATTGACACCCCCATTATCTGTTTGCTTGCCAGAACAGTTTTGGTTACAATGTAAAATTTTCCTTTTACACTGTTTATAAGACAAAGAAGTTATGTATCAGTCATAACTGATTTTTTACCACACATCCAGCTCTTCAAACATTAGTTCAGGATCCCCCCAACTAAAAAGCAAATTATTCTCAGATTCTTTCATAGCAGCTCTAGTTACAAATTCTCAGTGACAATAACGTTAGCCTTTTTTCCCCATTTCAGTTATTATTACTTCATTCTACCCAATATTGCTAATGGTTTCATCTTTCACTCAGACACACTCACACATATGTGCACACACATGTGCACACACACACACACACACACACACACACACACACACACACACACACACACACACACACACACACACACACGCAAACATACACACGCACCCATGCCATACCTCTCAGCTATGCAGATTTTCACAGAATGTCCAGATTTCTGCCTCATATTTTTGGTCTGTTTCTCATAAAATACTGGTTTTCTGGCAAACCATTGGCCATTGAGGGTTAAAGTCAGAAAATAATGACAGATATTTGAGTTTCATAGGTTCATAGGTTCATAGGTAGATACTAGGCTATTGGCCCAAGAGCCTACATAAGCCTAGCCAACAAGATTCCCTGGCTTACGCCACCCAAAAAAGTTATTTTCCTGTGCCACTGTCGAGCAGAGACACAGGAAAATAACCTTCTTGGGTGGCGTAAGCCAGGGAACTTTGTTGGCTAGGCTTATGTAGGCCCTTGGGACGATAGCCTGGTACCTACCTATGAACATATGACGCTCAAATATCTGTCATTATTTTCTGACTTTAACCCACAATGACTTGCCAATGGTTTGCCAGAAAACCAGTATTTTATGAGAAACAGAAAAAAAATATTCAAAATATTTCATAATAAAAAAATATTCATAATAAAAAATTCAGGTTTCATACCCGTCAAAAAATCATGCTAATGGAAAATGTATTATTCTATCAACTTTCTAAGTCTGTAAGTGCAATATTTAAAAATGTGTGATCAACTTTCTAAGTCTGTAAGTGCAATATTTAAAAAGTGTCCCTAATTTTGGGCCTTTATCTCCCCATTATTTATGGCTTTGTCCAGATTTCTTGCACTAAGAGGTTGACAGGTATGACCCTATCCCCATCATTTAAAGCCAGTTGTAGGACTGTACACCTCAGATATTTGCTTGAGATCAAGTGACTAACAAAATTCATAAATAATGACCCAGAAATGTATCACAACTTGCTGATATCAGAACCAAACAGTGCAACACCCCTCTGCTCTCTCAACTTCTTAGCTCAACAATCAGAAAAAAAGAAAGAGATTCAGGAACAGCTTTTAAATATTTTTCTTCTACACTCAGAAAGTTAGTGGAGTAACTAGCTTTGTATTATTAAACATTTTCTGAAATATACAAAATCTGAACCTCATATGCCTGCAATTATTTTGTTACCACAATTTGCAAGTTTTCCGGAAAGCCACAAACTTTACAAGGAAGAGAACAAAAATGATTCCCAGTTTCTTTTCTCAAGAATTCTGGACAAAAGCAAAAATAATTGGGTATGCGTGATGGGTGAGAAAAGATCCCAAAAGAGACACATTTTAAATGCTATTTGTTAATCAGGTAAACCCACTGAATAAAATGCTCCTTATGGGGTAAACCAGTAATACTGGCTGAGTGAGGTAAATGGAGGTGAGAAGGATTAAAACCATAAACTTTTAACTGCAGAAAGCAGTCCATTAACAGCTCAGCACTACAGAGCAACAGGTATCCCATAGGCATGCATTTTCTGAACAATGAAAATATGAAATTCCCTCAGTGACTTAACCAAAAAAATAAAAATAAAAATAAAATAGTGCAGGTCTGACAGTTGATGTGGAGGATTAAGGCTCCTTGTTATTAATGAGCAGGGAACAGATTTTGGTTCTTTCTACCTACACATTTACCTACTGTGTGACATGTCACTTAATCAGATAACACTGGGAGGGGCATTTTACACACACACACATACCTCATACTAGGTAGCTGCAGATAGTTTGTTTCAAGCTCAGAAGTAGTTGTTCTCCACTGATTTTCATTTCTTCAACCTCCACTCAGAGGGAAAGAGAAAAAAGAAGTTATGTACTCACCATAACGTTCTATCTGAGTAGGTAAACTTCATTTGTCAGCAACCTGTGGGTATTGGATCCATATCAGATCCGAGCCGGCAGCTTTAAACAGCTAAGATCTGAGCTCCAAGGTCCTCCCCCTTACCCATAATCCCCTGCCATCCCTCTCTGACCTCAGATCGAGTTTGCTATAGTAACACAGAACATTACAAAACAAAGGATCACCTGCACATCCTAACCTGGTGTTATCCGGAGAAAAAGGACAAGGAATCCTTCTGGGATGCACTATAGGTTAGGGGGATGGAGGGGGGGTTGGTTGCTGACAAATGAAGTTTACCTACTCAGATGGACCGTTATGGTGAGTACATAACTTCTTTATCTGAAGTAGTTAACTTCATTTGTTCATCAACCTGTGGGACAGAGTCCCCAGCTACCCAAACTTGGGAAGTCCTCATGGAAGGATATTCCGGAGCACTGCAGAGCTGAAGGATGCTCTCCCTCTGGAAATTATATCCAACTTGTAATGGTTAATGAAAGTATGGGATGAAGCCCAAGTGGCTGCTGAACAAATGTCATCCAAGGACACTCTGGAGCAAAAGGCAGCAGAAGTAGAAATCGATCAGGTAGAATGAGCGTGGACTCCTTCAGGTTCATGCCGGCCAGAACTCTTATATGCAAGAAATATACATTGGGAAATCCATCTGGACAATGTAAATTTTGATACTGGTTTGCCCAAAGAGGATTTAGCAAAGGATAAAAGAGTTGCTCAGATTTCCTATGTTCAGCGGTCCTGTGCAAGTAGAATCTCAATTGCCTGTGTACGTCCAGAGAATGTAGTTTGTATTCACCCCTGTTTTGATAATTTGGAAAGAAAACTGGTAAATTAATAGATTGATTGATATTGGGCTCAGCAGCAACTTTGGGTAGAAAGGAAGGATTGGTCCTGAGGGAAACTCTATCTTTATGGAAGACCAAGTATGGAGGTTTGGCGCAAAGGGCTTGAAGCTCCGAAACCCTTCTAGCCAAAGTGATAGCAATGAGAAAGGCCATCTTCCAAGATAAATATTTTAGATCCACCAAAGCTGCAGGTTCAAATGGAGGGGCCGTCAGAGACTGGAGAACAAGGGTTAAATCCCATGGAGGGACTGCGTCTTTAACCGGAGGCCTTAAGAGGAAAGTGCCTTTTAAGAAAGTCTTACATAATTTGGAAGAGGCTAAGGGACCGAGATCACTTCCCACATGATAATAGGAATTCGAGACTAATTGGACTTTGACCGTAGAAGAGCTAGCACCTTGGTCGAATAAAGTTGACAAAAATTCTAACACTGCTGGTATCGGAGCTGTAAAGGGATCCAATTTTCTATGCTCCGCCCAGATTGTAAAGCGTTTTCATTTGTTGTTATAAACCTTTCTCGTAGAAGGTTTATGAGCGGCTGCTAAAATAGCCTTAACAGAGGACGAGATACCGGGAATCCTAGCTATTACTGGAACTAGATCAACCAAGCTGTGAGCTTGAGGTTGTCCAGATTCGGGGTTGATAATCCTAGTGGGTGAGAGATCAGATCCGGAGTGGGATTTAGAATCTATGGAGGATTCACTAGATGAGACCATAGACATGGGAACCACGTTTGACGAGGCCAGAATGGGGCTATGAGGATCACTCTGCTCCCCAACCGATGGGCTTTCTGCAAGAATATTAGCATTAGGGGAAGAGGGGGATAAGCATAAAGTAGACCGGATGGCCAAACATGCACCAGAGTGTCTCTGGAGGATTCCCCTGGTGGGGGAATTAGAGTGAAGTAGTCGCTGCACTTTGCGTTCGGAGATGCGAAGAGATCGTAGCAAGGTTGACCCCACTTGAGGAAGATTTGCTTCACTATTCTGGGGTTCAGAGACCACTCATACAGTGAGAGGAGGGTTCGACTCAGCCTGTCTGCCAAAATGTTCGACCAACCCGGAATGTGCGTCGATATGAGAAAGCGGTTGGTGGAGATCACCCATTCCCAAACTCTCATGGCCTCTCGACAAAGCGGGTAGGATCTGGTTCCCCCCTGTTTGTTAACATACCAGACCACTGACATGTTGTCTGTCTGAATTGCAACTGTCCCTAAGGGAAGAAGGGCCTGGAGTGCTTGCAATGCCAAAAGCACAGCTCTCATCTCTAGGACATTGATATGCAACAAGGTCTCTGAATGGGTCCATGTGCCTTGGATGGTTCTGCCCTAGGCGAGAAGCATCCATGGACACCGTGGCTAGAGGTGGGGACATAGAAAAGGGACACCCTTTCTGGAGATCCGGGGACTGGATCCACCAGAGTAGGGATTTCCTGCAAACCCTGCTGAGGGAAATGGGTGAACTCAATGGATGTTGCAGGATGGACCATTGAACTTGCAAGGTCCATTGTAGTATCCTCATGTTCAAGCGCGCTAAAGGTAGCAGATTGATTGTTGCTGCCATAGAACCTAGAGCCCTCAGAACCAATTCTGCTGGAGGAGCCGAGGATTGTAGAAGGGCCAGTATGTGGAGCTTCAGAGTTCGAAGCCGGTCTGGAGTTAAGAAGACTTTAATAGGTTTGTGTCTAACCTGGCTCCTATGAAGTCTAAGATCTGGGTTGGGTGAAGGGAAGATTTCTTGAGGTTGATTGTGATTCCCAGCCGGGAGGCCAAGTGAAGGAAGTAATTTCTGGCTGAACATAGTAGATGCCTTGGTGGGAGTGGTCAGGAGCCAGTTATCCAGGTATGGGAAGACCTGTATTCCCTGGAGTCTCAGGTGGGCCGCTACAACTGCCAAAACTTTGGTGAACACCCTGGGGGCTGTGGTGAGACCAAAGGGAAGGGCCTTGAACTGGTAGTGGCTGGCTCCTAGCCGAAAGCGGAGAAACCTTCTGGATTGTCTGTCCATCAAAATGTGGTAGTATGCATCCTTGAGGTCTATCGAGCACATCCAGTCGTTCTCCTATAAGAGTGGGAGAATGGATTGAATGTTGACCATCCGGAACTTCTCTTTGGCCACTGACAGGTTTAGAAAGGACAGGTTGAAGATTGGCCTTAAGTCCCCCGTCTTTTTTGGCACCAGAAAAAACCTGGAGTAAAAGCCCGATCCGGATTGGTCTCAGGGGACATGCTGGATCGCTCTTTTTTCTAGCAGCTGGTTTATTTCTGCGGCTGCTGCCTCCCTTTGATTGGGTAGGACATCGGGGAGGCTCCGGGGTCTGGGAGGGGGATACAGAAAGGGAATTTTGTAACCTCTGGATATGATTCGAAGCACCCAGCAATCTGTTGTAATGGACTTCCAAACTGCTAGGTGCCTCGAGAAGCACCCCACGACTGCCTCCAGAGTGGAACAGTCGGGTAACCCTTCAGGGCTGCTGCACGGGCTGATCAGAAAAGGGTTCTCTCGACCCGAAATTCTTCGGTCCCCCTCTGCCTCTGGGCTGGCGTCCACCCTGTCCTCCTCTGCCTCTGAAGGATGAGGGATCCAGAGCGAAACGGGACTGTTGGGACTTCCGGAACCACATCTTCTTCTTTTGTCCCCTTTGGTTCCTGGAGAAGGACCTCTGGGGAGCCGAGAAGCAGACTCCGATGGCAGACAACATCTTCCCGTCTTTCTCGCTCTGGACCAGCGTGTCACGGACGGTCTTGCCAAATAGCGAAGAACCGTCAAATGGGGCATTTGCGAAGGATGCCTTGAAGGGTTCCACAAAATTGCAAAGGCGGAGACAAGCATGTCATCATAAGACAATGCCCACTCCACTAGCTCTAGCGGCTCCTTCCGTAGCATGGGAAAGGAGCCGCATAGAGGTATTCAAAATGGACTTAAGACTGGTCATTCAAGCTGAGAATACCTTCTTATCCTCTGCCGACATGGACTCTGGGGGTGACCCGGCGTATTCCTTGATGAGATCCCACTGGAGTCATATCACGTGTGCCATATAATTCAGCGACCTTACGGAGAAGGTAGCTGAAGCGAACATCTGCTTCCCCAGCCGGTCCATCGTCCGAGACTCCTTGTCCGGAGGGTGGACCGAGGAACTCTCCTGGGCTAGTTCCTTCTTGGTGGCGGCCACCACCAACATGGCATCTACTGGAGCACCCTTGCTCCAAACCGTCCTATCAGTGGGGGGACTGAGGATTCTATCTGGTCTCTTAGGAATGGGCTCCACAGTGTCCGGTTCCTTCCATGCCCTGGTAGTAATCAGATCTACCAGGGGATCGGCGGGAGGGGACACCCAAGAGGTAGATGGGCCTGCATCAAACACCTCCAGAAACACAGACTCATCCGAGGAAGGTTATTGGGCTAACCACTCTCCTCTAATTCGAAGCATTTCCATGATGTCTCCGAAGGAGACGTCCTCAGGGGGTGACCTTGGGGAACCTTCCCCTTCCTCTAAGTCTGTGTCCTCCATCAAGGACTCAGGTGAGTCAAAGTGCCTCTTCTTGCACTTATGTTTGTGAGGAACCTCCTTGGGGGGGGGCTGTCCGAAGAGGCCTCACCGACCACATCTTGTTCCTCCAAGGGAACCATCTGGGATGTAGGCGCAGGCTGTCCCTGGGGCCGGGTGATGGAAGGTAGGCCCGTCTGAGAGAGAGTGCAGGGTGGAACCATAGAAGGAGCCTGGGGCCTCGAATCCCTCGACAATACCCTCTCCACAACATTGAACGCCGAAGGAGAACTGCTCTCTCTTGGATATGACAGCAGTCCCCTTGGATCCGATGTGTGGATCATAGCTGGTGCCAAAGCAATCAGATCCGAAGGGCCAGTATGCTCTGACTGAGATGGAGCCGAAGACACACTGACACCTCCAGATCCGAAGCTCAGCTTTCGGCTCCGAAAAGGGACCCGACAAACTCGAGGGTGCGGTCGGAGCCGAAGTACGAGGTACTATCGGCGCCAAACCTCCCCCAGCTCCTATGCAACCTGGATCTGAAGGCTCTGAACCCCGGAAGTGGGTCAGAGAAGGAGCAATTGGGGCAGAAAAGGGAGGGGAGGCAGGAGTACTCCCATCTGCAGCTGGGCCTGGAGGAACCTATGCATCATCTGGTCCATATCTGCATCGGACAACCTTCAGGTGGACCTAGAAGAGGCAGTGCCGCCTCAATGACCTCGAAGGCGACCGGGTCTCCTCCTCCGGCTCCAGAGAGAAATGAGGTGAATGGTGCCGGGAAGGAGAAGGCCTGGAAGCCCTGGGAGAGGCTGCTTGTTTAGCCAGCAGAGCCGAGGAGGAAGACTCGGCCCACCGCTTGTGATGTCTCCCCTTTTTCCTCTCCCGCCTTGCTTCCCTCTCCTCCTGGCCTAAGGTGGGAGGATGAGTCCCGGCCAGGGGAGCAGGGATGGAAGGAGGCACTGCAGGTGCCACGGAGGGAGAGGAGGACAAAATCGAGTGCGGGGGCAAAAGTCCCGCCAGAATCAACTTCGACCTCCTGTCCTTTAGGGCCCTGGGGTTGAAGGCTGCACAAATAGTGCAGCCTGAGGAGAAGTGGTCAACCCCATGGCAGATAACACACCGAGTGTGGCCATCCGCTGGGGATAGCTTATGGCCACACTCGGTGCATTTAGAGAAGAAGGTTATTGGGGCCTCAGACATAGTCTGACTAAAAAAAACACAAGGCCCAACACACATGCCTTCACACACACAGGGGGAGGGGAGGAAATTAAACTACACTAAAGTTAACAAGTTAACAAATTTTAGAACTAAAACTTCTAACTAGGGAGCAACACACACAACAGTAATTTAGCTGCAAGAAAAAAGGGTAGATAATAAGGATTTTGTTCCTCACTAGACGACTAACTCCCATGCCTGGAGCTCATTCTAAGCTGCTGATTCAACCGCAGCAAACGAGATCTGAGGTCAGAGAAGGATGGCAGGGGATTATGGGTAAGGGGGAGGAGCTTGGAGCTCGGATCTTAGCTGTTTAAAGCTGCCGGCTCGGATCCGATATGGATCCGATACCCACAGGTTGATGAACAAATGAAGTTAATTACTTCAGATCAGAAGTTTGCAGCCTTTCATAACATCTGCTGTGCTTTTGCATGAGTGGGAAACATAAAGCAAGGAAATGTAATCCCTGAAAGACTTCTGACTGCGTGATATCTCTTTGGGATGTAGGAGGACATACCCCAGTTAATATGCTTAAGACATAGGAAGAACATGAAGAGCCCACTCCGAAGGCATTCCTACTGGGAACTGAAATGGAAAAACCAAACAGTATGAATTTTCAATGCTAACTGTTGTGATATGGTGTCATATGATACCCACTTATAGATATTTTTATTTTTTGACTAAAGTAAATACATTAATGAAAATCATTTCTCCTGGTTATGTAGGATGTTAACATTATTGGCTTTTCCTAGTAAATAATTGCAAATCATAAAATGGATAAGAGCCCAGGTCATGGTTGGAAAGAGTCCTTGGATCAGTCCATTCACCTACTATATTAACACATAAAAACAAATAAATTAGACTCCATGTCAGTATTAGCTTCACATATAGAAGCCTTCTTTTCAGGAAAGTATAAAGACATAACTAGCAGACCCAGGATTTTACAGTACTGATGAATCTTAATGAGAACAATAACACTAATAAGCATAGAAGGATTAAAAATATTAAAATAACATTTATCCTCTGGTTATAGCAGCTGCATGTGATTAATACTTGCATATTATTTTTTTCTTGCATGTAGTACCACATATCTTTCGATATTTTGTAAACAATACTGCAATTAAATAACCTCATCTTTGTAAGTATTGTGTGTATTATGCATATCATTTGTATGCATGCTCCACCATGATATATTAAATTACAAACCATGGTTTTTGCACTCAACATTTATGCCAACTACCCCAGGTCAAGACTGAAAATGCACTTATCTGGTTAAAAAATTTGAAATAAAATAAATAAAATAAACTACACTGATACTTTTCTTGAAAACAGTTTTCTGTTGGCGTCCCAGCCCTTGATACTATGCTACAACCTAAGCAGGCTATGATTGCAAAGTAGAAATAGCACTAATTATATGCTGGTCATCTATGGATGGTTTTAATTTTTCTACAATAGTTAGAGAAAAGGAGGTCCGTCTGAAATTTGATTTTGCCTATCATTTTATATGAGTTAGTTATTGTTTTCCTTGTTGTAAGGATAGTCTTCCAAAGCAGAGTACAGTTTACCATGTCACTATTAAGTATAGTAAAATTTTGGAGGTAGCTGGAACACAACTCTTTGATTTGTCTTAGAATTATTATATATGATTTGGGTAGATTTTAGGTTACTTCTCATTTCTTGGGTTGTAAAGTTAAGGTATGGGTAGATATCTTGGATTATTTTTTTCTTTAACTGAGGATGCAGTCAATCTAACACTGAAAAGTATACCCCTTAAAAACTGTCATACACACAGCTCATAATAAATAATAATGCATATTTCACACCTACAATACTCCACAACTTCAATGCATCCAAATCACTGCCCACACTGCAAGGACCAGGTAGCAGACCTAATGCATATATGCAAATGTGTGTACAAACTCTGGAATTCCCTCAAGATACAACTGCAAAAAATGGGATATCAAACATCAACACTAACATGGGAATTTACCCTTCTGCATATTCACCCATCTAACATATCAGGAAAACAAGTGAATATACTTATAATAATGTTCTTACTAATGAAACTATACATAGCTCTCAAATGGTTAGACCCTACAAATATATCTTGGGAGGGATTCAAAAAAATAGCTATAAAACATATTTTAGCCCATAAAATTGTAATGGATAAAAGAATCCAAAATATGAAAGCCCGAGAAATTTGGGAACAAACCTTTAACATCATATTAGCATAAAACATCATACATACATACTACATTGTAGCAAGGTACAGAGGAACCTAGAAATATACACACAATCACACAGTCAAACTATGGACTTGAAATCCTTATTGTATGTGTTGTTTTTATAACAACGAAATTGAATAAGAAAGCATCATTGTATATAGTGTAAATAGATATGTTTTATGACCTACATGTTACTATATAGACTACAATGTATAACACTCACTGATGGTCATGCTATAAGAATGGAAATGATTGTATTTGATATAAATGAAAAAAATGAAAATAAAAATTATTTGAAAAAAAAAAGAAATAGAACTAATTATAATCACAAAGCCAAAGTACCAGGCCTTGTTAAATGATATAAAATGAAGAACTAAGTTCATTTTATTAACTGATGCCATCATTTCAAAGTATCTCTCAGTGCCAACAATGGTAAAGCTGTGAAGTCATTCAAATACTATGACAGGAAACTACAACTACAGCAAACGTGTGTATGCTGTTTTTAATTAAGGTGGCAGCTATCAATAACTAATATGATAGGCATCTTTGTTATAGAGAATAAATAGTGTGTTTGATGTCAGTGAAAAAATGAAGTTGTGGTAAAAAGCAGAGAGCTTCCAGATGAAAAGTAATGCAAGAATCAGTTCATGTTAAAGCAGTGATATGAAGCTGACCGTCAAACAAGGGTCACAATTCTTTTACTATATACTATGGAAACTGCCCTTCATCTGTTATGAAACAGATTGTTTTTTGTTAGGTATGCATTTCAGCAAATTGTCATAGTTTATATTTAGCTGAGCTGTTGAATTATGGATATTGATTACATGAAAATTTTAAAACCCACTTTTCATCCCATCTCATCGCAGCCCCCATGCCCTCCAAGGAACTGTTTGCATGGCAGTCTCCTAACACAAAACTCTTGCAGTCGCCTTCCCCTCCCCCAGTCATTGGATGGAAAAGCTGTCTTCCCCACAAAAGGATTCCCTATCAAACCACTGGAAAATAAACTCCTCTCTGGCTCTATGTATGTCTTCTCTATAATCTACTTAAGCAATTGTGTAACTCAATTGTCATTGTCTAAATAAAGCAACCTGTTTGTAACTTCAGGAACTATATGAGGAACTAACTTATAACCTGGCATCAGAGTGCACATTTACCTTGGTTGCCCCCAACTCACTCCTAGCTCCTACCTCCTGTTCCTTAGTCTTCCCTTACTAGACACTGCTTATTCTAGGCTAGTGCCCCAAATCTATACATAACTCCCCCCCCCCCGACTCTGCTTTCTGTACTGCTAGGAACCTCTCCAATTCCACTATTATTGTCTCCTTCGAACATTGTCTCTCTCTCTCTCTCAGCTGCTCCATTCACACTTTGCAACCTGCTCTCTTTAGGCTCACTGATAGTTTCTACACCTTACAGATCCGCTGATCTCAGCTCTGCCTCCTGCCAAATCCCCCATTGTTTCTCCTCTGTTTACCCACACTCTCTCCTTTCCTTCATTCTCTTTCTATCTCTTTTGTATCTCATTTCTACCTCTGCCCTTAATCCCATCTCTCCTCTCAGCTCTCCCATTCTTTGTCTCCTTTTCATAACCCTCTCCTCTCACCTGAAGTTTACATAGCCTATCTAACTCTCTGGCACCATTTTTAACACCCACGTTCTGTCCAATCCCATTGCAGCCCCCAGGCCCTCTGAGGAACAGTGTGCATGCCAGGTATGCTCAGGCTGTTACTATACTTGTTACTATAATTATTTCATGCTTATTTGAATCCTGTTGTACGTAACCATGGTGTAAGAGCAGCAAATAATTAAATTAATTAAATTAATTGTTGTTAATTGAATTGGATCATTACTGTGATTACATACTACTCTCCAGCTGGACTTGTCCAGTCGCTGTAAGTTTTATGTATTGAATGAAACCGATGCTCATTGTCCATTTAAATGTATGTTTTTTACATTATAGGAGTAGTTTGTTGAATGTGAATGAATGCTGCTTCACAGTAGTAAAAGTAAACTGCTAGGCTTATGTACTTTATAGCTGCTGTAACACTCGTATTTTGTTGGTATTCATCTTACTGATTTAGAGCTCCTGTACGAGTCTGTCTAGCTTGGTACTGCATGGGGCATCTGGCTGAACTTGCTTAAACCCACATATAGCACTACTTACACTTTTGTAATGTGGCCAGCATTTTAAACCACTAATTCGGCTTTATTGTGTACCTAACACTGACTTGTTTTCTTTCGCTAACACCAGGGAAGCCACATGCTTCATATGGCACTCAGAATTACTCACTCAGCTTTATTTAGCAATTTACAGAATGTGCCTTTCTTATCCTGACTTTTAAACTATGTATAGCTGGGATTTAAATACTAGCAAACTTATGACATCCAACCAATCACCTCACTGTCTAAAATCCTATACCTATCCAACTTCTTCCTCATTAATTCCAACCAATCACCTCACTATTCCACCAGCCTCTCACATTAATCCCTGACACTCCCCCCTACCATACCTCCTTCTACCAATCTTTATTTCCACCCCTAGTCCACCTGCGCAGTACACATGCACCTTCCCTCTTAGCAATCACCTCCTTACCTACTCCCACAAAATGAACATATTATACACCTCTTATTCCTATCCCAGACTCTGTCCACATTTCTCCCTATTCGTACTCTACAGCCAATCCCTGTTGACTACCTATTCCTCTCAATCAGCATTACCCTCTTGCCCCATACTCCTACTTATTACTCTACTACAGCCTTATATCAAGTCCTTTAATGGTTCCCACTACAACCTACCCCACAGCTCAGCAAAGCCAACTATCATGTTCTCTACCACTACACTCACGCTCTCTCACTCACACTCTCTACCCTAATCATTTCCATACTCCTCATATCCTTAATGTATCTCACTGTTCCTAACCCCATCCCTTCACCACTAACTTCTCTACCACCTCTTCTTCCTCTGCTTCCCTACCTGTTCCACCCAACTGCTTTACAGACACCTCCCCAAGCCTATATCAACTAAATCCCATTTCCAACACAAAGTAAAGCTTATCCCCTCAATATATAAAACCAAGTTAAATCAGTGCAAATTCTCTACAGAATATTTTCAAATTTGTCACATCAAACTAAACCACTAACCAAAAGTTATCATATCACAATTTTAAGCTCTCCCCATACCGTTAGACGGCAATATACACCCCAATCCAGGACACACTACATTCAAGGATATACACCTCAAACCAGGACCCACTACATCAACCATCCCACCACATCCACCAACAGAAATTCCCACAAGTCAGTATACATAGTGTACCTGAATCTCCAAAGTATCTGCAATAAAATCTCAGACTTTCATGTATGGATCGCTCATCAAAAACCTGACATTATTGCCACCACTTAGACCTGGCTAAAACCCCATATTAAAGACACTGAATTTCTCTCTACAGGCTATCACACTATAAGACTGGACAAGGCCCATAAAAAAGGAGGCTGTGCTGCCTTTCTCTCCAACAATACCTAAAATCGAATTCCATTTTCTAACCCCATATCACAGTTTGCTAACGGAAAATTATTTATAACTTTTTTAAATATGAATAACAGCAAAAAACGTTGTCTTATAGCTCTTTATATACCCCCAGAAACAACATATCCATATTTGAAGACATCTTAGCCTGGATCTCTTCCAATATTAAAAACAAGACTATTATACTAGGCGACGTTAACATTAACTGGTTAGAACTCAACTCCAAACACCCACCCGCAAATATTAATCTTTTCAACTTCGCCCAGCTCACTGAGTCCCCCACCAGAACTAACAACGGCAATGACAATGGATCCATCTTAGACTGGATTCTGGTTACAAACCCCAACAATATTTCCTAAACAGGAACATTCCCAAACACCCTCAGCAAACATCTCCCAGTCTTTATTAACTGTGCTTCCCCCTCCAGCCAAGGCCAACATCTATATAAAAAAACAAGGACTTTGACCTCATTCAACCCTGTAGCATTCAGCTAAATCCTAAAAACAACTGAAATTTACTAAAAACCCTCCCTCTTGATGAAGCTGTTAATCACTTCAACACCACCTTCATGAACATACTGAACAGTCTTGCACCCCTCTAACTAAAGAGAATCAAAAACAACCCTGCCCCTTGGCTTTCCAAGCTTACTCATTTTCTCATGCATGCCAGAGACAAAACATGGAAGTCTTGGCAAGCACATCAAAACACCCCAGGCCTACTGAAATTCAAACAACTATGCAACCAAGTAAAAAAGCTAGTCAACAAAGATAAAAAAAAGAACCCTACCTAAACTTCAGTGTAACCACAACCAAAACCCAAAGAAATTCTGGAACTCCATTACCTCACTACTTTAACCCAGGCAAAAAGAAAACAACCCCTGCCTTTACCTGACCAATTCCCACCTAAGAAATAGCCTCCTTTTTAATACCTTCTTTATCAATTCCATAGCAGATATTACATCAAAAATTTCCCACCCAAAATCCACCACATGCCAGACACCCACCTCTAGTATACCCATACCCACTCACTCCCCCTCCCCTTCTCACACCCAACAGCCATAAAAGTCCAATACCCACCCCTTTTCCACCTTTTCTCTAAAACCTATCCCATTCACAATCATAAAAAAAACTTCCACTAAAGCTAAAACCTTGCTCCAATGCCCCTGATGGGATACCTTCAGAATGCCCCAGAACTGTTGCTGAAAGTATCACTTACCCCATAAGCATACTGATCAACAGATCCATCCTTGAGTCCCACAATCTCATAATCTGGAGAAAGGCCTTCATTCTCCCCCTCTACAAAGGCAGCAATAACACCGATATCACTAAATTCAGACCCATTGCTATTCTTTCTCCAATCTCTAAAATACTAGAAAAAGGCATCAGTTTTCAACTGCTCCACCATTTTATCTTCAACCAAATGCTTTCACCCTCAGAGCATGGTTTCAGACCCAGTCATAGTACTACAACTGCCTTTCTGTCCTTTATGGACACAGTCAACAGAGCCCGCGATGCTGGCAGAATCGTTTCCATGCTCTTCCTTGACCTTTCCAAAGTATTCAACACTGTTTCTCACCATTTACTAATTACCCAACTATCTAAGATTGGACTTCCCTCTCCAATCTAAACTGGCTCTTTAGTTACCTAAAAGAAAGACAACAGGCTTTCAGATGGCATAACTCCTTCTCTTCTTTCATCAACACTCCCACTGGAGTTCCCCAAGGGTCCATGCTTGGACCTCTCCTATTTAATATTTTCATAAACAATTTCCATTCATCTCTAACTCAGGGATCTGTCATTCAATACACAGATGACTCTGCTATTGTCTGCTCTGCCAGCTCTATCTCTGATCTACTCCAACTAACCCAAAAGGCCTCTCCTCCACCGAATCCTGGATGCAAAACAACCATCTAGCCATGAATCCAAAGAAAACCAAAACCATGCTATTCACCCCTAAAAAAATCAACCCCTTAAATATCTCTGACTTCAGCATCTATTCTCATAATAAGTCTATAATCAAAGTCGTCCCCCACACAAAACTCTTTGGAGCCTCTATTGACGAACACTTGAAATTCAACCTGCATATGCAATACAACATTCACAAGACACACCTTAAACTTGGAATCCTTTGCAGACAAAAGCACTTCCTAAGTCCAACTGCAAAAATAACCCTTGCAACATCCTACCTATTACCCTATCTTAACTACAGTGCCCCTCTACTTACCAACATTTAAAGCTCTACTAAATCCAAACTACAGACATGCTACAATAAAATTGCTAAATTCGGAACAAACTCTGAACACTCCACTGATCACTGCTGTGCTCTTAAATCTCTGAAATGGCTAGAACTTCCAAACTATCTCTCCTACTTGCAATTATGTACTGCTCACAAAATATCTTCAGACCCCCTAGACCGTCCTGCCCTGAGTTCAACTTTCAGTTACTACCACCCAAACAGACCCCTAACATCAGGACAACAGAAGCTCTTGCTGGTTCACACACTTAACTTCCCACCTGGCAAGATTATTTATTCTTGCTCAGTAGCTAAAAATTGGAACACTCTGCCCGTCCACTAGAACAATTCAAAATCCCACCACTTTTCAAGATTTCCCTTTACAACCATCTATCCTCAAACTGGAAGTGTACTTGCTCCAAGCTCCACTAGAAAGTGTACACCTATTTCTTATCAACCACATCTTTTTTTCTTCTCTTCTTAGTCTGTGATAATCCTTCAGCAGACAGACAGATAATACTTCTGTAAATAGAGTTTATAAGGACAGTACATTATGTGTATCTTTAATCTATAACCCTGTTCAGATTATACTACTGTAAATTTCTGTCATATTTTGTACGCTTATTCATCTTATTCATTGTATTGATTTTTCTTTTTTTCTTTTTTCTTTTGCAAACTTGTTTTTTGTATATACTAATTCTTGTATTAATTGTATTCTATTTTGTAATGCAGAATGTTAATTTCTTATACTGTGGAGCTTTTTTCCCCCAGACCTCCACTGAAAATGGGTTCTCTATGGCCCAGTGGACCATCCCAGTAAACAAAATACAAATAAATAAACAAATAAATAAATAAATCTGCAGACCAATCACAAACAAAGATGTTTATGCATTATTTTGTTTTTCAGGACATGGTAAGACAAAACATAAACTTATGTAACTTGCTTACATCCATGCAGTGAACATTTTAGAAATTAAATATTTTACTACCGGATGAGCTAACGTCATCTGTTTTATTATTCAAACTTCTTAGCAAAACCTGTAACCTACTTATGTCACAATGCCAAGTAAGATATGAAGTTCTACCACTGACTAAGTAAAGGAACACTTAAACTGCTGGAAGTATGACATTACTGGTGTTCGTGACAAAGTCAGTGCTACTGCTGATTAGAATGAGGATGATGCATTATTAATTATGATGGACACTGTTAGATTTATTGCTTGAAGGGAGATGCTTGCAATTAAGACAAAGGGTAAGTAACTGATTACCAAATTATTGTTGTTTGAGATGGAGATTATTTTGAAGTATCTTACTGATATTTAAATGAGAAGGAATATGAATTAGCTGAAATTTCATAGACCACAGACTCAAAATATGATTAATATAGAACATAACATAAATTAATGCTAACGATCTGGAAATAGTTCTGAACTGGAAACCTTTAAGAACACTATTGTCTTACAACTATATATATATATATATATATATATATATATATATATATATATATATATATATATATATAGATAGATGGGTCTACTTGAAAAGACTGAAAGCCCACTTACCTGAAGCAGAAAAGAACAAGAAGACTTCACCAAGTCACTTAAACGACTCCTCACATAACTGACAATGTATTCAAGGAAAGGAAGCGGACGGCCAACAATCGGTAAAAAACACACGAAGCACTCTGAACCCACATAAGTGGTGGTCTGTGCCTCCCATAACTAATTATACCAGCTCTAAGATCACATTATAGTGGGGAAAAAGACAAAATTCCAAATGTTGGACAACCACTTCCTTTCCCTGGGTAAATTGTCGGTTATGCGAGGAATCATTTAAATGAAGATTCACTGATGTCGTTCTGGTCTTTTCTTCCTCGGGTAAGTGTGTGTGTGTGTGTGTGTGTGTGTGTGTTATCTATAGCTATATATATATATATATATATGTATATATATATATATATATATATATATATACTTTAGATCTATGTATATATAAAGTAAATGGTTAACTTTTCTTTTTGCTGTTGACAAATTCCACAAGTACCCTGGTGATATAGTGAATGTAAAATATACATTTTTTGATTTTGTATTTATTATTTGTTTATTTTTTTAATAATTTTCTTTTTTTCATTGACAAACTGAAGTTTACCAGTAACACATTGCACATTATGAGCAGAAACTCACAATACAGAGAAAGGTAAATGTAGCTGCTGTCATTCACTTTAAAACAAAGTGCTAATAATAAACATGCAAGAGGAGCCAACAAATTTAATTTTGCAGTTGTATACTACAGATGTATGCTTTCCTCCCTGAGAAGGATTGAATTTGGTGTCCCTTTCTCCTCTTATTTGCAGCAAGCCACAGAAGATGATGGGTACCTTGCACTGAGGCACATTATGATGAACAGTAAAAATGGCTGATAGCCTTGGCTGAATGTATGCACAAACTGATATCACAATAATGTCACTGCACATTACAGTTTGGTAATGCTCGCCAGCATGGCGAATTTGACCTGTAGCGGGGTTTTCTTTCAGCATTGGTGATTTTAGATGTAAGCAGGTAGAGCAAAATGGATGGACTGGAACATGAGCAGATCCATATAATAAAAAGTAGAAAAATTGTGAAACTTAAAAGAGATAAAAGGGATTACCATAACTGAAAAGCTTACCTGGTTCCCCTGGCTTCACAAGCCTGGCGTAATAAATTCAATAATAATCAGATGTCACAACCTGGTCAGACAGTGGATTTGGATGAGATTATTACGGGAGAAAGCACAATGAATGCACAGGATGGTACTACTATGGACAACACCTACAACAGCAACCCCATTGACCCTTCAGTGTATCCTCCACTTCGGCAGTCCGAAAAAATAAGAGCAAAGCAATACAATGGTCAACAGAAATCTTGTGCTTTCATCCAACCTACCCAGTGTGTCCACTTTTTATGGGGGAATCGCAGATGAAGGAACTCCAACTGGAATTAATACAAGGTGCTGTTTTAAACCAAATTGAACTGGGCAAATGTAAAATTATCATGACTACTAAAGGCGATTTTAAAACTCCTCATCTTATTCCATTAATAGTGACTGTTTGCATGAAAAATGACATTTGTCTCCACTAAGAATGCCAATTTAGCCTATGTTCCCATGGACTTGAAATAATTTTTTCAGAAAATTGAACTTTAGAATTATGTTTGATAATACATCTGAAGTTATCGATGTACCTTGAGTTTCTAGTACATATAATCCACCCATTCATCCCTGTTTACTTCTCTTTGAGAAGATGTGTGAACTTGATTTGTGGAATGCTTTAAGTAGGAAACGGAGTATCCATAACAATTTAAGCCAGAAGGAAAAAGAATTGCTTAAAAAGCTAAAAGAAAATGATTTAAGAATAATGAAGCCTGATTTGGGGGGGGGGTTGTAATAATGGAGAGGGATAACTACAATAAGAGAATGTTGGATGTCCTGAATGATGATAATTATTTGGAAGTTTCTCTTAATGAGTTGAATATGGCTTATAGAAAGATTAAAAATGAATTAAATTATATGCTCATACAGCAACAATTAGATCCAAAAGAATATAATTTTTTGAATGCAGCCTCTCCTATTATTCCTATGATCTTTGGAGTTCCAAGATGCATAAGAACTTTCAATACCCTCAATGGGACCCATTGCCGATGCCAGAGACTCAATCCCATGCCCCTGTACTAAATTTTTAGATGAAAATTTAAAGGCATTAGTGGTGCAAGAAGAGTCACATTTGTTAAGACTCATGAGACTTTCTTGATAAGATGAACAAACTGGTGTATAATAATAATTATATATTTTTTTAATACTTAATGTGAAAGATTTATATACATCCATCCCACATGACATTGGGATGGAATAACATTGATAAAATACTGCTCGACATTGTCTTGAAAAACAATTTTTGGTGCTTGATAGCAAATATTACTTGCAACGCACAGGGGTAGCAATGGGGTCAGCATGTGGCTTACTCTGCCAACATAATAATGATGCAATGGAAGAAAAAAACATCTATTTTGTTCAGAATTCATTAACTCATGTAAATATACAGAAAAC
The DNA here is from genome assembly GCF_019279795.1 of Protopterus annectens. NCBI lineage: Eukaryota > Metazoa > Chordata > Ceratodontiformes > Protopteridae > Protopterus > Protopterus annectens. Next base: position 129,092,563 of record NC_056744.1, read on the forward strand.
CAACATATTCCTATGCTTATTTACAGTAGACTAGTTCACATCTGACAACACAAAAATGGTCAGTAGTAAATGGACAGTTTGCTGTAAAAGTTGTAACGAATCATTAATCAGGATTGTCTGTAATTATTGCTTTTAATATCCACAGCTTATATTCTCTCTGATAAAGACTTACTCTAAGGCACATGTTAAAGTTGTATTTTGGCTATCATACCAGGCAAGAGAAACATCAGTGAATAGGGTGCTGTTAGCATCCTGTTTAAATATTATGCTGAAAATGTTACTGTACTATTTCAATGTCACAGCGGAGTATGCAGTAATTTTGATTGCCACATTATCGACTACTGTGAAGTCAAAGATGTACAATCAAAAGTTCTTCTTGATAAAGAACTTTTGCATCAAAGTGCGGCTGGGACTATAATGCTGGGACAGACAGTATTGTTTGTGAGTAGCACAGTATGTGGACTTGCCCACTTTCATGCGCAGTGTAGTTAGTGTATATAAGTAAGTGGGGGTGAGGATGAAGTCTTACTCATTGCATGTATGGTGAGGCTGTAGTCCCCGTCCCCTTAAAAGTGCTTTTTGGGGAGGTTTTCTATGTGTTTTACTGTAAAGTCATGTGATGCACCACTCTGGTACTTTATATTTCTTTGCATTTTCGATTAGTGCGTGTGCAGTCAAGTTGCCTGATTTTCATTTCTGATGGCTTTTAATGTAAATTTAGTAATTATATAGCATTTTATGGTTTACTCTTTGTGGTAGTAACACAAATCCAAGCCATATATCTCAACTTCTAAGCATTAAATTACTCAGTTGATGTTTAAAAGACAAGCAGAAGGTCAGACATATAAATACTTTCTTATATTTCCGAATAGAATGTATTCTTATAATAGATATCATATAGGTAATGATAAGGAATCATTTTACATGCTATGTTTGGTTATTTAATAGTGCATGTTTCAGTAAACAGCTGTGTCTTAATGAAGTTAATCAGGAGCAATGCTAAATTTGAAGGCAAAACCATACCACAATACATAAATCATAAATCATAAATCATAGCAATTAAGAGGTATGATCCAAGTCACTTTGTACATATCTGCAACTCCAATATAATATCACAGAGTCAGCACTTATAAAACAGTCTACGGTAAACATTTTCTTAGAAGAAAAGTTAAGAAACTGAAGCATCCAATCTGTCCATTTTATGAGTTTCAAATTTATTGATGTGAATCTTTTCAAGAATATTATTCTACAGACAATCTTTTATAATATCAAGTGATCAGTTGTATAAAGCAATGATATCAGTTGCATGTACTTCCACAGGTTGATATTGAGGTTGCATGGCTAGCATTCACTTTAATTGAGGAGTCCAGTTTAGACCACAAAAGTATTTTAATTGTAATTTTGCTAAAGTCATTTATGGTGCTCAATGCCAAGCCTGTGAAGGGTTTTATATTGCTAAGACAGAAAGGCATCTATGTGACAGAATTTGTGAGCACACTTATGATATTAGAACTAAAAAAGGATACCAATGCTCTTTCCAAACTTTTAGAAAAATTTGTCCTGTCAGATAGAGGGGGCCCGTGGACACTCAATATGGAAAAACTTGAATTTCTGTACCAATTGAAACTTAATGCCATGAACTGGCCTGGTTTGAATGACCAAATAGCTATCACCTGTATTTAAAAACTGAAATCTTTAGAAAGGTGATGGCTGCAATATGTTGCCAGTACATTATTAGTATGTAAAAAATCAAAAGCACGTATAAACTAACTTAAATCTGTTGTACCTGCATGACCTTTTAAATCTTCTAAAATACTCTTTCAAATGTAGAGAATACATTCTTGTTTTGTAATTTGTATTGGCTATCATACCATTTGCAGTACATAGTGAAAGTCAAATTTTCTTTTTGCATCCATTGAAGTATTTGGATTCATTGCAATTTCAGTTTACATCTTGTATTGCTCAATTCTGGAGTGCATTAAAATTTATTGAACTTACAGAATTTACATTTTTCCTACATCTTCTGGCAAGGGAAATCAGTATACAAGCAAGGAACAAGTATTCCCAAAAGTAAAAGTGAATAAATAATAATGTTATAAGCATAATGATAGTGCAGCTAGTATATTATGACTGCAAATAAAAAAGAAGTTAAATATATGTACAAGCTAACAAGAGTAACTGCAACTGTTTTCAAACTAATGGCATAATCTGGGTCTTTACACTAACCCCCAGTTTCTCAATTTTCTCGTTTTCCATCTAAATTACCCACCTCCTTTCTGCCTCCTTTTTTCCTCTACCCCTTCAATCTTATACATCTCTTTCCTGTCTACCCCCTTGCTTAATTTCTACTTTATCATTCTATATTTATATCTATAGTGCAGAAGAAGAAGTAATAGTTAGAAGTGAATGTAGAATAACTGACTGGTTGTATATATTGTCAACTTATGTATTCAGTTTATATACTGAATATATCATGCAAAATGCTGGGGTTTTGTTTATTTATTTATTTTGACATTTGTTAACCAGGTATGTCTAACTGAGCATGTGTCCTTTTACAGTGGAGGCCCATGGAGAAAATCTCAATTTAGAAAAAATATTATTCAGAGTTAACACAAAGGACAGAAAACTTCAGTAACATGACATAAAATACAGGAGTAACTATAGATAAATTAAAATCTCAATATACAGTACAAAATGAATAGGTGTACTAGCAGAAAAAAACAAATAAATCAGTCTGCAAGCCCTGATGCAAAGAAAATATGAACTAGATTACTGCTGAGACAGGGGTAAAAGAGGTAGGTATAAGAAGGAATAGAAAGCCTAAAAAAGAGTAGATAGAGTACTTGCTAATAATACTGTCAAGGAAGAAGACACAGAAGAGCCACAGGGGGCAGATGGGCATGTGGCTAAGAAGAAGACAGGGGAATAGAAACCATATCTAAATAGGTTCATATACAGGGGAAGAAGTAGAAGAGATAGAAGCAAAAAGGTCTGGGAGGAGAGTAAGGTAGACCATTAGGGATAAAGATAAGAGTGAGAGGGGGAGTCTGGAAGGTGAAAAAAATCACAGCAAGTGAGAAGTGTGAGACAAGTGTAGGGGATGTGAGTAGTTATGTTGGGTTTTGGCAGGAGCAGAGCCGAGTTCCATAGAGACTCTTTTAATGCCTTTTTGAAGTTGAGGGTGTTGGTTATATTTCTGAAGGAAAGAGGTAGTTTGTTCCAAGCCTTGGCAGTGGAGTAGTTGTACAGGTATTGGCCGATTATTTTGGGCTTGAGGATTAGAGTTAAATTAATCCAATGCTGGAATTAAAATTGCTATGAGAAATATTAACAGGCTCAGATATGGAGATGATATTTGTCTAATACCTGAAAGTGAGAAAGAGTTGAAGAGCCTATTAGTAAAGGCAAAAGAATACATTCTTGTTTTGTAATTTGTATTTTATTATATTTGCAATACATAGTGAAAGTCAAATTTTCTTTTTGCATCCATTGAAGTATTTGGATTCATTGCAATTTCAGTAAGCCACATGCCGACCCCATTGCTACCAAACACCAAAAGTAGAAAGTGCAAAATGTTTTTTATTGCTCAACATCATTAAATAAATAAATACTAAAATGATCTAGCCCTATACATTTCTTACAAGTAGATAGGGAAGAAATGGAGGCAGTGACAGATTTTATTTTACTGGGCTCAAATATGTCTGCAGATGGTGACTGCAGCCATGAAGTTAAGATGTTTCCTTTTTGGAAGGAAAGCTCTGGCAAATCTGAACAACATTTTAAAGGGCAAAGACATATTGTCAACAAAGGTCTGTAGAGTAAAAATTATGTAGTAGTAACATACACCTGTGACAGTTGAACTATAAGTAAGGCTGTGCTTTGGAAAAATTGTGGATTTGACCTCTGAAACCTTTTGAGAATTCATTGGACTGTAATAAGATTTAATCAGTCAAAAGTTAGGGAATATAAATGCAGACAGAAGGTCTGATAGGAAAAGCAAAACACAGATGCTTAATGTGAGGACAGGATTCACAAGAGAAGATAAAAGAGAAGACACTGATGCTGGGAAAGATCAAAGGCAAAAGAAGAGGGGAATGACAGAAGCTATGGTGGATGAAAGCATGGCTGAAGTAAGAAATATCAATTTGTAAAAATTTAAGACATTTTTGAAAGGCAGGCCTGGCGTGCTAAGTCCTTGAGGTCACAAAGTGTCACATTCAATTAAATGACTAAACAACAATACTTTAGGATACTAACATCATATGCGTTTTTGTCATCTGAAAAAAATGTCATAAAGCTAGCTGTGTTGCTTAATTCAATTTATTGATTTTAGTAGCATTTAATTTAAATGTATTTTGCTGCTGTTTTTCATTGTGCATGTATTCAGGGCATGTATGAAAATGGTTCATATGGATCAGTGCTGTTCCCCAGTTTAAGAGATTTTAAATAAAATAAAGATGATACCTAATGCTCATTCTTAAATAGTGTTAACTGTATTAAAGGAAATACCAAAAAAAAAAAAAAAAACAAGAAGTTGAAGACTCTGGAGACGACCAGAAGTATGTGAAATTCAAATCACGAGGAGAAATGTCATCTATGAAGGTAATAATTTTGAGGAACATAGCAAAAGGTGAAATCTGGTTCTGTAGGAACTCTGTAGATAGTGCATTAACAGAATGGTAAGATGAGTATTGATTGGCAGCTTTGTGCTACACCAGACTGCCCAGTGTATCACTGTTGGCCCTTGTGTCTTACAAGTTCAAGAAACTCACATTCTGCCAATGTAACATTATGTAGCCTATTAAAGCTGGCTCTACTGCAAAGTAACACCATGAAATGTAATGTAGGGCAATGGAGTTCACTTGAGCACAGGCACTATCTTACATATCCCCTTGCCCAACTCATGAAAATGAGAGGCTGAAGAGTATGGTAGGCCTACTCATACTTCTCAACCTCTTAGTGCAGGAAATATGGAAAAAGCTTGAGAAAATGGGGGGGGGGACAAAGGCCCCAAAATAGAGACATATTTTGAAAATTGCTCTTATAAACTTAGAAAGTTTGTAGAGTGACAGGGTTTTTTAACATACATTTTCTGAAGGATTTGAAATCTGAAACTCAAATGTGTGCTATTATTTAGTGACTTCAGTACTAAGATCATCCCGGTAATTTGCCAGAAAATATGAGCCAAAAATCTGGACATTCTGCGAAAATTTGTGCAGTTGAGAGGTATAATGGTACTGAGTGGCAGAACTCCAGTCCAGAGTATTCTAGCTACCACCAAGTTATGCCTGATTGATGGTACTATGGCAACCCACTGATATACAGATGCCATGACTGGTAAAACATATTCAAGAATCACTGAGAAAGTTCTGTGCTTTGCTAAGTATACAAGAATCACTGAGGAAGTTTTGTGCTTTGCTAATTATACAAGAATCACTGAGGAAGTTCTGAGCTTTGCTAAGTATACAAAAATCACCGAGAAGTTCTGCACTTTGCTAAGTATACAAGAATCACTGAGGAAGTTCTGAACTTTGCTAAGTATACAAGAATCACTGAGGAAGTTCTGAACTTTGCTAAGTATACAAGAATCACTGAGGAAGTTCTGCACTTTGCTAAGTACACAAGAATCACTGAGGGCGTTCTGAGCTTTGCTAAGTATACAAGAATCACTGAGGAAGTTTTGAGCCTTGCCAAGTATACACTTCATTTTGTGCAGTTCCTGGGAGGAGAAAGTGGTCTGTGTGACACAATGTGTTCAAAAATGCAGACTTCTCTGTTAGACTAGGTATTTGCTGTTTGGTTATGTTTTATGATTCACATACGTACATGTGGAACATATTTGTAAAATTGTAAATAACTCTGCTTTGCTTAACAACAATCTTCATGAACCTTGTTGACTGACTACAAGGCAGCATTATACCTGCTGAAAAGAGAAAGCCCAGAAATGACTTTGGCATCTTTAGTGATCTTTCTTTCTTTGCAAGGATGATCTTTAGCATGGTTCAGTGATCCAATTCTGGTGATATTCCATTCACAAAAACTGACAGTGTTTCCCTGTGGGAAAACTGGTTGTACAAGTGCTCAAGGTCCAAGTGCTCAAACAACACTATCTTAAAATGTGTAATATAGGTTTAGGAAGGGGGAGTTGGAGTTTTAGGGTTAGGCTCTGGGAGGGCTATGCAGTTTTATTTGGTCAGATACTGGGAGTTATGGGAGATCAGGCCAGAGAGAGTTTGAGCAAGTGACACTGAACAAGTGTGTCATGTGCTACTAGTGCATGAGCACTTGAATTAGAGCAGGGAAAACTTCTACTGATGAGTTTTTTTCCTTTTCCACCATATATTCTCTTTAGTTTTGAAACCTTTTCGTGAATCTGTTTGCCAACATGGAATATTAACAAGGATTTATCTTTATAAAGATTGGAAAGTTTAGGAACACAATTAATACAACCATGTTGATTTGAATTTTTTATTTTCTGGGACGTCTGCTAACCCTTAAATTGCAAGCAAATAAGCAAGTGTTAGGCATATAATCTTAATTTCAGACCTCTGGTTTCCATAGCACTAAGATCCCTAGTAAATAGAATCTGTTTTATCAGCATGGACATAATGATGTAACAAACTAGTTTTCTGATGAATATGAGTTCATATACAAGCTTTGTGTTTCATACACCACAGATAAAAAAAGTAATACCCCATATTTCAGAAGTAGCTACACTACCTCTGATGGTCACATTCTCTGTAAATGGTGTATGTTCTCTATGGTATGCGCAGGAATACCATTGTGCAAGTACATGATTGTTTTTATGTTTATAGTGATAAAACAAAGTGCATCACGTAGCAACATACACAAGCACTGCAGTTACTGAAATAATATAGCAGGAAATGTCTTATTCCATGCACTAAAAATGTACAACCATTTCATTAGTATACGGAATCTCTAGACAGTCCGCAACAGACTGCTAGTGCAATTTTAAGTATATTAAGTAGAATAGCCAAAGTGATTGTCAGGCTGAATATAATAAGAACCTTCAGTAATCAATATTTTTCGCTCATTATAGCAATTCATTAGTGTTAACTGACTGTCAGTTAACCCCCTTTTGCTGGCTCAACTCTTTATAATGTGGTAATTTATGTCACGTTAGTCACTTCTCCTCTTATATCTTACTTAAAAGTGTTTGAAGGATTATTTCAGATAAATTATGATTCTTTAATATGGTGTTGTGAGAACACTGACCTGTTCACATTTCAAACCCTAATTAGACCTCCTATATATGATATCTTCTTAAAAGCCACATATGATTCTCAGTTGTAGTCTACTTTGTAAAATCTGTAAACACATTCCAGTAAACAATCAGAAGTCAACATCATGAGCAGAAGTTACTGAACTTGCTTTCAGTTGTTGGGCCATTTTAGTTCAAAACCATGCTATTGTGGGAACAGAGTAAACATGATGTGATTATTATGACTGGATTTCCATATCTAAGAGATAATGATGATAAACTTGGCAGTCTTATCCTGAGAAAACCTTTACCGTAGACATATGGGGCATGAAACACAGCTGCTATCTGTGGCAGCAGGGGGTGTGTATTCTTCAGATACTCCTCAGTGGATACATGCACCATGGATTATCTTACTGAGGATAATGTAATGACATGCCATGCTTCACTGTTCAAGGAAATCACTTTAAGTACACTGTACTCTGGTACCCTGACTTTGATGTTCCCACAGTTTCATTCATGGCAAACTTTTCATAATATCAACTTTGGCTAGAAAAATCAAATAATGCATTTGGTACTAGGGCACCTGCATGTGGAGGTTGTGCTCCTGTACACCCTACACATCCATGTATAGTCTCTATACATTGACTCACCCATGGAAATTAGGGGAAAACTGCCTTGTTCCTTATATTCCAAATTTGAGTACTAATACAGCCTTACTGTCTGACTAAACAAGATGTTAATGTCTCACTGAAAGCCATCTTGATTTTAGCTCTATGCTCTCAGTTTTGAGTTATCTGCCTGCATGTAGACTTTAAATATAATTTGAATTACTATAAGGTAACAAGGTGGAATACTGAATATAACTCAACAATGTTCTGTTAGTCATTCACTGCTTAATGGAAAGTTCAGCAAATGAAAGCGGGGTGGAAGATTTATATTGTATAATTATATATTACTGCCCGAATACGTTTGCAATATTCATTAAATTTCACTTTAAATGCCCATTTCTCTTCCAACATTATTTTATTCACCTAGTTAATCTACATCACTGTAAGATAATTATCAGATTGGAAAATTTCTTATGCATGCTGTATGCATTTGTTCAGAACTGAAACATTTCCTTAGTAAAAAATTATTTGCATTCACCTCACCTTTCCTAGCAGCTGGAAACCAGAAACACATTGTGTAAGTCATGTTGTACAGTCTTCACATTTTAATGATACTTGCTGAGCTGAAAAAAAATGTCTCCGGGGGAAAAATCTTAAATTTTATGTTTTGCCCTTAGAGTTTCAGTAACATCATATAACTTTGGTATGCATGCAGTTCTCTTTATGTACTCATCTGCATGAATTATTCTGTATTTATACAATGCAGAATACTTTTAAATCCTTGAAGCTTAATTCTCTATATTTATAATATTATTTAGTGCAAACACAAACAATAAAAATAAAAACTACAGCGGTGTTCATGCATTATTCTGTATGTAGTATGGAATTATTAACTAGAGTACTTCATATGCCATGTGCAGAACTTCATATGCCATGTGCAGACTTCATTGTGTTCTTTAGATAAAACATTTGACAAGGGTACTCATTTTCAGTAGTGAACTGTGGGCTTCAGGGAAGCTAAGTTATTTACCCAAACATGCATTAGGGTAAGAAAATATGGGAATCAAACCCATATTTATGAGAAAGTTGCACACCATGAATGAAGTACTTTTATTCTAAATTTTAGGCTATACTGTTAGTCACATAGTTTTTAAGAACATCTTTAGGGAACAGATATTTACAGCTCTTCTTGTAATTAAAATGGAGCTGGTCAGTATAGTTTGCAAGCTTCTTAAAACATTGTGAATAAAACTGGAAGGAAATACTGCACATACGAGAAGAGAAGGGTAATATTTCTCATGCGAGTGTATTTTACATCATCTGATCTCCGGTATTGTGTAAGATCTTGGTATTTATCACTACTACTCTAAGCTAAAGTGCGCACATCATGAGAGCGCCAGAATTCAAATGGCTGCTGCCCTTTATTCTCTTCAAACTTTCGCCTTACATCTTCAGCTGATTCTTAGCAGACCTACTTGTTTCTTGACTGCATTAGTATTAAAGTTATACTTAACTGCTTATGTCTGAATGTTCTTCTTTCTTCCTGGTCCCTTACCTGACTGTAGATATAACAAACTAGACTAATTTTAACTTTAATGGACATACTAAGATGGTACAAAATATAACAGGCAGAAGTTTTCATATTTTGAGTAATGTAAGAGGATTTAGGAATATCTTATTAGACAGACCATATCTGGATATAAAAGATATTAAAACTTCAAGCAAAAGTTGTGTTATAAGGAACAACAGAATGGAAAGAATGTAAAGGCTAGTCAAATCTTGCAATATGTGCACATCTGTCAACTGTCCCTATTTTGGAGGAACATTCATATTTTTAGGCCTGATTGAACCCTGCACAGGATGCCCCTATCTTTGGAGGTGTGTCCCTATTTTTAGGCTTGATTTATCCACTCACATAATTTTCTGCATCTCCTTTATTACATGTAATTTTTGAGGCTGTCTGTTACACAGAAAACCACATTAAATGACCAACATACTATTCCCACTGATGACTTAAACTATTCTACTGTCTCTTTGATAATATGATTATATTCCTCAATCATTTTTGTCAAACTGTGTTTGTTAAAGTGTTTATGAGTAGCATTCCATAGTCCTGCTGGAAGTAGGAATAGCTATATACTATTTGGTATGCAGATTCAAATTTTATGCTAAACAGATGTCCACATTTTTTTCTGGATGTCCCTAGTTTTCAAGGGCATTTGTTCCTATCTTCAATATCTGCAGGTTGAATATATATATATATATATATATATATATATATATATATATATATATATATATATATATCTGGATCTAGGACTGTTGAACAAAAGTTCAACAGTCCGAATCGTCCGAATCCACTATCACCAAACACACTTTAACAAAAGTAATTTCACCGAAAAAGCGCTTTCGCTAAAGTGTGTTAAAAAAAAAAAACATGAAATCTACTTTTATGCAGGAGGGCAAGCCATGTGGGAACCTGTGCCCCCCACCCCGCTACTTTAATATTCTCAATCCGAAATCACACTACAGTAGGGAAAAGGGAATTTTCCCTTATCCGCACTGTAGTACGACTGGCACAACAGGCATGCTTACGCGAAAATGCTGCTTCGGTGCAAAGCATTTTCATGTAATTATGCCCATCCATTTGCGATTTGATAAAAAGTGCATTCGTGCAACAGTCCTAGACCCATATATATATATATATATATATATATATATATATATATAAAAAAATATAAAAATATATATATATATTCATACACGCACACTCATATATATATATATATATATATATATATATATATATATATAGATAGATAGATACACACACACACACACACACACACACACATATATATATATTATATATTACTATATGCATATTATGTTCTGCCTTCTATAATTGTGAAGTCTAATAAGAAATTCAAAGAAAGAATATATGACCATTTGTCAGAAATTGCGTGGAAAAGGAATATAAATGCATTATGTAGACACATTGATGAAACAAATTGAAGCTCACTGAAGTTTTTCTATCTTACAATGTATTAATAATAAATTAAGAGGTGTGATATAGTAGCCAGAATGGAAAATGTTGAATACAAGTAGAAAAGCATCCAAATGACAAATATACCACTTGCTTAAATGTGTGTGTGACTATAAATCCTGTGTTAAAATGAAAACAATTTAGGCAGCAATGTCAGTGAAAGAAGGAAACTGTGGTATGGGATGTGGGTGTTTTAACAAGTTTTACTGCAGTGCTGGTTTACTAACTTGATGAATCGCACCGTGCAAAAGAGTGTTGTTTTGTATTGGTTTTAAAATTTGAATAAAGCTGTTCTCCTTGTTTCCTGAGCAATTTTTCCAGTTGTCTAACATCACAGTTCCCTACTTTAGAACATTTGATATTATTCCATTTTCTATCATATGAAACATTTTAATACTTCTTAGTGTATGACATTTTCAGAATTTGGTTTGCAAAAACAAAATCGCACATTTTCTGAGTATGTCAGATTCAAAAGCTTAAAGCTTTCCCATGTATTGTGTATTGCTGTCAGCTCCAGGGCAGAGTGGGGAAAAAAAACCTTTACAGGAAGCAGAGTTTGACTAGCAGGTAGGGCACCTGCTGGAGCTAGCTGGGCTGAAGATGAATGACAAGACATTAGCCTGCTCACCTGTTCCACAGGAGAGGATGAGTAGACTCAGCTGGTTGTGACCTCCAGTTGACACTGGGTCACATTGAAACAAAAGATGTGCTACTGTAGCTGAGTGGACACATAAGGTTGTGTTACCATGTAAGTGAGAGCATTTCACCTGTCATTTCTATTCAACCCAGCCAGCTTCAGCAGGTGTCCGAGATGCTAGTCAAAGTGTACAACCATTTGATGATGTTAGCCCTGTTGTGGGAAATAGGGTGCAAGGAGAAGAAAGCCCTTGACGTCATAGTATGATGGTTCCTCAGCTGCCACAGCCCTAGTCTCAGCACATGCTGTTTTGCACCCCTTAGAACCTACACATATGAGAATTGGCCATCCCATATGTGAGGGCCATCCTGGAATAGATGTTCTATGAGTGTGGGTTACACTTGGGTGGCACCATAGATCAGGGATGAAGATGATGTGATAATATGGGTGCTCGCAGCAGAGAAGGCAGAAGTCAGCAGTGGTGGGGGTGCAAAAATGCATTTTGTTTTTGTGGTCATGTCAAAGAGAGAGTTACTGAAATTCAGATTTTGAAATGAAACAATTACTACGACAGAAAACAAATTTCAAGCAGAATTTTCAACTTTTTTCTCTCCAAGAATGATCCTCTCTCAGATATAGTCCAGTTCTCCCAAGTCCTTGTAGTTATTTAGAGACTGCTGCAGCCTGAGATAAATACTTAGTAAAGAGCACTGAGAACTGGACAATGATATTTTTCGTGTTGTACAATTCAGTATAGAGATCATCTCATGCAAGTAGGCTGCATTAGATAGTAAGGCTATGTCCAAAAACATCATTCTCTCAAGTAAGCCATATGCTTTGTAATATTAATTTATACCTTCATTGATGTAGTTAATAAGTATACATTAAAGTCATTTGAAAAATGAACATCACAAACTTTACTGCTCTTACATAAATATATGTTTTATGCACTCACACTGAAATAAATTACCAATTGCCTTCACAGAATACTAAGGACATTATGCATCCTCTAGTGCAGTTCTTATTTTGCAGCAATACAAACCTATCAGGCTATCATTATACATAAAAACACCCTTCATGGTCCAGTGGTACTTTATTATTAAAGTAAATTTACTAAATTGGTGATTTACTACTTATTATATTTAAAATTAATAAGTTTACTTTTTTAGGCTGTTGACTTCAGAAACATTTGGGAAAGTCAAATGAAAACTGCATGGCTATATTTTTCTTTCTTTTTTTATTTTATTTTGTATTCCTTTGCTTACTAAGCACATGTTTTTTTTAAGGGTGACCCAGTCACACAGAGCACTGTCTAGGTAAATGATTTGCTCAGTCATACAGTTTACAAATGAAAACAGAAGGAATTAAGCCCAGTATTGTAGGACAAACCATGTTATCAGCTTTTAGCCTTAACCCTCTTAAACTGCCATAGCAGGTTCAGAGGAAAATTAATTTCAAAATAAAATGTGAGATGCATATTAGATAGCCATTCTTTATCATTATTATTATTATTATTATTATTATTATTATTATTATTATTGTCATCATCATTATTGCTATTAGCACAAAGTTTAGTAACATCCGTTTTTGATATAATGTTTTACAATAACAGATGTTTATTATTGCCGTTCCATTCATATGCCAAGCCTGAGTGTTATCTGAAATAAAGATGCACCTCTTTCTTTGGGCATGTTGTCCTCAGAGAATGTTAAATTTTACAATAATCAAATTTTAAGATGCAGATTAACTAATTTACTTTCTGTCTCATTCTTTATCAACACATAAACCTTATTATTATCTCATAACCTCTCAGCTGCATTTATTACCGGAATGTAATTTTGTAGTTTGTCTCTTCATATGCCTTTAGGTTGTTTTCCAAATATAAATCTTACTCAGCAAATCACACTTATTTCTTTAAAGTATCACGGCCCTTTTCTCATGTTATATCAAATATGTTATCTCATCTCTTTGCCAATCACATGTGTTGGACTTTCATTAGTAAAATATAAAGTGTCACAAAAGAGTTTATGCAAATCAGAAAATGTGGTGTTAGTTTTTTATGGCTTACTCAAATGATTTTAATGCTATCAGTTCTTAAGACATAGTCATTAGAAAAAAAAAAATTGACAAATTTATTTTTGGTTTTGAATAAAGCTTTACTTGATTTCTGATATGTTTCTTTAAATTAAAATATTTTACTCTTCTTATCATATACCCACAGAGCATTAATTTTTTAATGTACATTTTCAGCATTGTTTACTTAGAATTCATACATGTCATATTTGTAATGCTTTGCAGCATTGTTTACTTAGAATTTATACATATCAATGCTTTTTTTGGGATTGCTTAATATTTCTATAGCTTTGAGTTCTGCATTTTATACATACTCAGCTCTAATTGTAGATGCAGTTCCTTGCTGGAATGAAGGCTGAGATGAGGTCATTCAAGGTGAGACATACGTTCATCTGTCTGAACATATGCTCCTAATCTTTGAGCTGGGTATGCTTTTCATAATCAGGAATAGCTACACATGCCATCCAATAAGTGAAGAAGTAATAATAAATAGTTTACATTACAAAACTCAGGCTACTTCTATTTTGATTTCTAGCACACATGGAAGACCATTTTACTTGCCTGTTTTCAAATGTACCTTACTAAAAGCATCTTCTCTTTATTTGTTATGCAGTAATATAATGCATGAAAATGTAAACTAGATTAGAAACTGTTGCTGAACTAAATGTTTTATATGGATCAGAAATTATGTTGCATTTCTTTAAATTCAGATTTTTCAAGCTAAGCTAGGATTATAACTTTCATAAGGGGAAAAGGGAGAGGGAAAGGCCAATATGATTAAAAATGGCTGCTGCAGCATATTAGATTATATTAGATTAAAGGGGCAGTGTTAACTCTCTGTAGCCCACGACAGTCATTTACTTTACTTTGCTTATTGTCTGTTTGCTGTCTCAGCAGAGAGAAACTGCAGAGATAAACTGCAGTTAGCATGATTTTATTATTGTCTATTGCACCATATTTTTTCTTCATATTTGGACCATATATTGCAAAGGGACCTTGAGCCTTCTTCAGCATAATGGTAACTTGGCAGATTATGTTCAGATTTCATTTGATGATCATTATAAACAGACAAGAGAGACTGATATTATATTGTTCAGAGCTTCTTCTTTCCTGAGTTTTAATGTTGAAGATGCAAGCATGTACTTCAGAGAATTAAGTATATTTCACAAATGTATACCATGGATCTGTATAATATATAGTCCCATTTGATAACTGTTAATTTACCTTCAAAAATATATTCCTAATTACTGCATATATTGCTCACCAAAAGTTATTTAGGATTCATGTTTATATGCATTATATGGCTCATAGCATATAATTCTGCTCATTTGCAATAGACACAGACTCATAGTGAGACAGATCAGCAGTTGAAAAATAAGACTTAACCATGTAGCATCTGGCCTATTAGCCATTTGAAATGACTGTATAATCTGATTCCATTCCTAATATTCACAAATCAAGTCCATCTGCCTATGCATTTTCTAAATCTCATGTCATAGTGACTTTTTTTTATTTTAACATTTTTGAATGTATTTATTTGTTAACTATGTAAATGAATTGGTTCTTGCACCCTTTTTAGCCATGGCCTGAGATACAAAGGCAAGTATAAATTATGCCATGTAAAAGGACAATTTGATTTAGCTGATCAGCAACATGCTTTTGAGAAGTGGAAAGAAACCAGAGTACCCGGGGTGGGGTGGGGGGGGAGACCTAATACCAATATGAAAGGATCATGCAAATTTTGAATGTGTGGCCCAAGGTCAAGATTGCACAATGGACCTGAGAGATGTGAAGCAGAGATCTTTCCATGAGGTCATCATTTTGCTTAAACAACAAATCCTGCAAATTAATATGATCCCACATTTAGAGCAGCAGCAAGATGAGCAGGATAAACAAGACTTTCCACTCTCTAGCAACAATCTCCCACTGATCCTAAGGGATCCCTACTCATTCCCAGGAATGATAAGAGAAATAATCCTTCTAGCATATCACTAGACTGCCATAAGCACTCCACTCAGTGGGGTAGGCTTGATATACCTCCACTGGGATGTACCAGGGGGCTTCAATTATTAGGTACCCAAACCACCTTAGCTAAGTTTACTTAATCTTGAAAGAACAGTGGTTCTACTCTAAGATTCTCCCAGCTATCGAGTTCTCCCACTTTTTTGTGGAGTTAGGCCAGGTACTCAGTAAAGGAACATGACTTCTGCCACTTGTACCCACAGCCTCATCTTTTTGGTCATTATCCAAAACTTGTGACCAAAGCTGGTGATGAAGACTTAGACTTTTTCCTTGAAAGCTTCGTTCTATGACTCATCTCTCACATTATCACCTCAGTCTGCAATAAGGCCTACAGTACTGATGATGTAGTCTTCCAATGGACAATTTTCTGATTCTATCTACGTTCAGCTGTGAACAACATCCCAAAATACTTAAACTCCTTCAGCTGAGGTAGATAATCCCTTTTGCCTTCAGTGATCAGTTCACTCATTTTCAAGCGACAACCATGACATCGCATTTGGTGGTTCAGATTTTCATCCCATCTAGTTCACAACTATTTATAACTCACTGCAATGCACATAGAAAATCACAATCATCATCATCAACATCATTATCAATCCCCTTTTTCTCATTTTCTACATGGGGTCAAAGTGCCATGTCAACTGTTGCCATCTGCCGCTATTCAGTGCCATTGTTCTGCCTTCTTTAACACTCATGCCTGACTGTCACAGGTCTTCTCTCACACAATCCATCCACCTCTTGTCTGGATGCCTTTGTTTCCTCTTGCCTTCTTTCTGTCTGTCCCAAATCTTCCTCATTAGATTGTCTTCAGTTTTGCTGGACATGTCTCTGCACTACTGTAATCTGTTCTCTTTGACTTTTGCTGAAATTGTAGTTACTTTGGCTTCTGTTCTGATGTCCTCATTTTTTCGTCTGTCCCATAGCGTAAATCCTACCACCAATCTAAGGTACTTCATCACCATCACCTCTAGCTTCCTCAGCTGTTCTGCCTTGACTGCCCAGGTTTCCATGCCATACAGTAGTACTGGTCACACCTTACTTTTCAGCTTCTTTAGCATTTTTCTGTCATAGACTACACCTGACACTGTGCCCGTTGACTGCAGTCCCTCTGATTCTAGCTTTGATCTCCTCATTCAGATTTCCCTTCACCTCAACCACCCCTCACAGATATTTGAAGCTGTTAATCTGTTCCACTTTTTTTCCCTTCTGTCTCAATTCTCAGTTTCTTCTTAACTCCATCATTTGCTGCTATTACAACTGTCTTATGTGTATACAGTTTATTCCCATGTGCCTTCAGTTTTGCATTCCATTCCCCTATCCTTTGCTGAAGTTGTTGCTCAGAGTTTGCCTGTAATGCCATACCATCTGCATGCAGCAACTTTGTTGATCTGTGCTCTCTGATCTGTTTACTAATGTAGTCCATCACCAGTATGAACAGCAGTGGACTTAGAGCTGAAACTTGGTGCAGATCCACTCCTACTGGGAACCCCTTGGTAAGATCGAACACTGTCTGTACTTGAGTCATTAGTTCTTGGTACATAGCTTTCCTTGTGTATCTTATCTCCATACCTGGCTTGGCCACATATCTGTTCTGTAGTCTTCACACATGCTGTTTTGAGGTGTTTCCATTCTTCCTGAAATCCACCCTCTTCCTCTTCTTCTTCTTGTGGTGCTAGAGACCTGAGTAATTCTTTAAACTGTTGCGTTTTCTCTCTATTCAACTTCCAGTTCTTTAGCCTTATCTCTGTTGACCTAATAGCCTTCTCTGACCACTGCCTGCAATTGATTGTGGCAAGCAATTGCTGTGGGCTGACTGTGGTTTATGCAGTGGGCTAACTGTTTCATTGGCGATGACTTTGCAGTCACTGATTATAGAAGCCCAGTGCCCTTTCTTTACTAGGAGGAATTTTATCTGAGTTGAATGTTAGCCATTCTTGTATGTAATCTTGTGACTGTTTTGGCTGAATCATGTGTTGGCTACTATCAAGCCATTTGCTGACAGAAGTATAGAATGGCTTCTACCTTCTTTATTCCTGTTGCCTCACCATTGTGGACCCATGCAGTTCTTATATCCTTTTTTGCCTGTCCAATATGTGCATTCAAGTCACCCATTGTTGACACCAATTTCACCCATTATTATCACCAATTCTTGTTGTCCTGCTTTATCTAGTAAGTCATGCAATGCTGTCTGAATGCACTCTTTTCCTCACTGTCACAACCCTGCTGTGGGGCATAGGCTGAGGTTATGAATACTGTATTATCATTAGGCTGGAGTCTGATAGCCATGATTCTGTCACAAATTCTGAGGACATCCCTCATTGTCTTATGAAGAATCTCCCCCCACCACAATTCCAACAACATTTCTAGATTGTCCTCCTCCTGACAAGTGGACTCTGGACCCCAAGCCATGTGGCTTTGCTGCACTGTTCTTCCATCTTGTCTCTTGGATACATAGGATGTCCAGCTTTCTCCTTATTATCATGTCATCCACTATCAGGTTGCATCTTGTCAGTGAACATACACTGAGTGTAGCAATTCTTAGCTCTTCTTTAACAGTTTGATTGGGTTTAAATCCAGCTTTTGCTCAACAGTGCTATCCCAGGTAACCCAAGCTGAGCAACTGGATACTGGCCTGCCAGTAGCTTATTGACCTAGGACTGCTGTTCTTTATGAGGGCATGTCCCTCCCGCCATTAGCATGGGTTCCTGGCATAGGTCAGATCCACAACCCAATAATCACCGGCAAATACCCATGCCCATGTCATCACATTAATCAAAATGACTAAATCACCTAGAACCATAGTTTACACTGAGTGGCTAGTCCTGCCACAGCATGCAGTTTGTGATCCATGTTCTCTTATCATGTGGATACTGTGCACTACAGTAAATGCCAAAAGCAGCTGGTTTATGCAACTCTTCCTCCTATAGGACACTATGTAGAGTCCATGCTGCTGCCCACAACCCCATTGTTTGGTGAGCTTGAGATGGAAACACTGCATGTTTTTCAGAGGTGGAAGAAACTCCACAGAGACACAGGGAGAACATGCAAACTCCAAACAGACATCGGCTGAAGGTCAGGATCAAACCTTGCACCTTGTGCATGGGAGGTAAAGACCTTAACCATTATGACAACTGGTCACACAATCATGTGATGTTTAAAGAAAAACATCATTCTCAAAAAACAAGTGCAACTCTCTGTAAACCTGATACTGTGAGATATAAATTAAGGAAAAGTAGAGACATCCAGACAGAATATATTTAACTTACCTTTGACAAAAAAGTAACTGCTTGTTCCTCAAATACTCAGGTTAAATGGAACATAGCAGAACCCTGAGAACCTGTACAGTTGTAGCTCTTCTCAAAAGACATTGCATTGTGTGTATTCATATTCCTTTTCAAGCAGTTCAAACCAGCTATCACTGTTAAATTTCCATGACTGTTCCAATATGTGGGTCAGGGCAAAGATATGATCTGCCTTCCCAAGGAGAGTATGAACTCCACACCGTTCCTTATGAAACTTAAGATTGACCATTAGATGAAGTTCTGTTTCCAGCATCATGACTTATGCTTTCTCAGTGAGCCCAATGCTCCTTTTTCATTTTTGAAATTGGGAGTCACTAATCCAGAGGTGCTTACTCCCTTACTCCCCTGACCACAGTAAAAATGCAGATAAATAATGAGACCACAGCAGTGCCTACTCATTCATTATTTTTTGATGGATCTTCCCCACTCCTATGGAACTGTTTAACTGCTACTCCCAAGTACAGAAAGGATCCAGACCCACCCATTGTTTCTCAAACTGCCTTCGAAGACCATGTGTCCACCTACATCTGAAGGCTGTCAAAGTGATTCTACCAACACCCATCAATATGTCCACCTACATCCGAAGGCTGTCAAAGTGATTCTGCCAACACCTATCAATTTTTCTACCCATACTAAAAACAGCCTTGGCAATGCCTTATCTCATTCTCCTCAGTTAGTGGATAGCTTGGAAGACCTTCAATGAGGCCATCCAAAAATCATTCTTCATAGGCTTACTAAACTCCTCCCATACCTAGACCTTTATTTTGGCAATTTCCACAGCTGCTGCCTTCCTTCCTATAGAACCAAAGGATCATGGAAGTCACAAGTCAACCAAGCTGTAAGGTCATTTCTGTCTTGCCAGTATCCACTGTTAGGTCTTGCCAGTCTTTTCAAGGAAGGCCAGGTCAAAATTATACCACCCAGATGGGACCTGAATCCACAATCACTGGTTTGGAAGGGGGGGGGCAATATCCTGGCCACCTCAGCTATATGAAAGAACCTCTTCTGAACTTGGGAGTTAGCTCATACCACTCAGAAGCATTATCTAAGGCAATATTATTCCACATTTGAATATCTTGGGCTTTTGTTGCTACGAATCTGACGTGACTCACCACCAAGTCATGAACAGATGACAGCTGAGGACATCTTTTGCTCTTAGTGTACAGAGCATACAGCTAATGCCTGATGATATCACTACAAAGCAGCAAATTGACCTTCGGCCTAATGTAGTCTCAAACCAAATGCATTAAGAGCATCATTATGTATGAACATGTTTGTTATGGATAACTAATGAGTAGCACAGGAGTCCCAAAACATTTAATTAATTACTTTTTGATCAGACACACAGGTCATCCCATTGATCCCTGCCCAGGCATATCCTTTATTCCCCTTGTGAGTGTTAAAGTCTCCCAGTAAAATTGCAGAATTAGTAGGTTGTGGCCTTTCAAACAGAATGAATACTCAGAGTATCTGTTAGATGCACAAACGATAGGGAAAGTTTTTCTTTCTGCAATGTTTTAGTCACATTGAAGTGATCTTGTCATTTAATGACATAAAAATAAGCTATACTGTACCCAGCGAGGCGTTTATGAGCATCCCGATACCCACCTGAGAGGTCTTTCAATAGTCTTCTCCAAAGCAGGAATAGAACTTACCTTCAGTTAAGAAGTACGGTCCCTGAACCATTGGCACGTGTCATGGTAAAACCATCTAAATTAAGCTGGCACTTTTCAGTTTCTTGTACAAGCTCTGTCTCTTTCCCCAGCAGTGAAGTAAAATTATTTAGGTCAAGACCCAGTTCTACTGCTGTTGTCTAGTCCATCTTAATCCATGAAACATTTAATTGGCACTTAACTGGCATCAAGTGTGACCCTTTAGCCTTCACATGTGGGTCTTCTTTGGCAGTTTGGTGCAGAAACCTATGACTAGGTGCTGTTATACTTAGACACTGCAACAGTCCTGCGTTTGAGTCCTGCAGCCTATATTTGTCTGTCGTGTGGCTCTGACCATGGGACATCCCTGAAAATTGGTACTTGTTGTCCAGTGAACTCATCTAGTTAAAACCTTTAATTTTTTGTGGAAGTGGTGAAGTCATACAATGGTGCCCACACACCATCCTTACCAGGCCTGGCTACAAGGGTAGATCCTGTTATCCATGTTCGGGGGTCTCTGGTTCTTTAAGTTAACAGAAGTCACATTATGGATTGGCATTTGCCTGGTCATAACTCTTAGATAGGTTTTCTAAGGGTGACTCTAGGAGGTGTACAACTCTCCATGCAGCATAGCAGTAAGGGTTACAGAGGTACCTCTCCACCACAGCAAGGTCACAGTCTCAGAAATATCTATCAGGTCTACCTGATATATTGCTTGTAGGGGGCACTGAGAAGAATGAAGGGCATATTAATTATAAATAACATTTTTTTTACCTTCAGTGATCTTTCAGTGCCAGCCTTGCAGTCTTATGTGATATTGCAACAAGCATAGTGCCAGACTGAAGAAGCAGTAAGAATGAAACATAGATGCAGTATAGTGCTAAACATTAAGTGTGCAGCACATAGCTGTGGTCATAATGAATATGTATGCAGAAAAGAGCTATCTACTGAAAATTCACATCTGTACACAATGTGGTTTATCATGTTACAGCATGAATCCACCAAAAAGACTTCTAAGTAAAATCCAGCAAATATTCCAAAAAAACACACACACACACACACACACACACACACACACACACACACACACACACACACACACACACATACAAACATTAGAAGTTCAGTGAAATTCAAACACTGAATGACTCATAAGATCCATCATAAATGTGGAATCAGACAATCATACAATGACCATAACAAAATAGACGTGATAAATATCAAGCAGTGAACACATACTAGATATGTGTGACATGCAAAGCAACACTGCTAGAAAAAAATATAAAATTCCAGCAAGCCCAGATGGATTGTACTATTGAGCATAATATATTTACATATTCTCATTTTGCACAAGCCAGTGCATTTCTTTGTGCCGGTCCCAAGCCTGGATAAATGGGGAGGGTTGCATCAGGAAGGGCATCTGGCGTAAAATTTTGCCAAACCATTTCATGCAATCACCAGTAAATATTTCCATACCGGATTGGTCGAGGCCCGGGTTAACAATGACCGCCACCAGTACTGTTAGCCAACAGGGTGCTGGCAGAAATTGGGCTACTGTTGGCCAAAGGAGGAGAAGAGGCGGAAGGCATGGCCGAAGGCAGGAAGAGAGGAGAAAGGCTAGGACTGTGGTAGTGAGGGTCGGAACTTTGAATGTTGGCAGTATGACTGGTATAGGGAGAGAGCTAGCTGATATGATGGACAGAAGGAAGGTGGATATATTGTGTGTGCAAGAGACCAGATGGAAGGGGAGTAAGGCTAGGTGTATCGGAGGTGGGTTCAAATTGTTTTATCATGGTGTGGATGGGAGGAGAAATGGCGTAGGAGTTATTTTGAAGGAACAGTATGTGAAGAGTGTTTTGGAAGTGAAAAGAGTGTTGGATAGAGTGATGTTTATGAAACTGGAAATTGATGGTGTAATGATGAATATTGTTAGTGCATATGCTCCACAAGTTGGGTGTGCAATGGATGAGAAAGAAACATTTTGGAATGGATTGGATGAAGTGGTGATGACTGTACCTAAGGGTGAGAGAATGGTGATTGGAGCGGATTTCAATGGGCATGTTGGTGAAGGGAGCAGAGGGGATGAGGAAGTGATGGGTAGGTATGGTGTTAAACAAAGGAATGCAGAAGGTCAGATGGTAGTGGATTTTGCTAAAAGGATGGACATGGCTGTGGTGAATACGTATTTCAACAAGAGGGAGGAGCATAGGGTGACATACAAGAGTGGAGGAAGATGCACACAGGTGGAGTATATCTTATGTAGGAGGGCCAGTTTGAAGTAGATTGGAGACTGTAAAGTGGTGACCAGAGAAAGTGTAGTTAGGCAGCATAGGATGGTGGTTCGTAGGATGACGTTGGTGATCAAGAAGAGGAGGAGGAGTGTGAGGGCAGCACCAAGGATCAAATGGTGGAAATTGAAAAAGGGTAATTGTGAGATGGAATTCAGGGATGAGTTAAGACAGGCACTGGGTGACAGTGAAGAGTTACCAAATAGCTGGGTAACTACAGCAGAGCTAGTAAGGGAGACAGCTAGAAAGGTGCTTGGTATCACATCGGGACAGAGGAAGAACGACAAGGAGACATGGTGGTGGAATGAGGAAGTACAGAAGAGTATACATTGAAAGAGGTTGGCAAAGAAGAAGTGGGATTGTCCGAGAGATGAAGAAAGTAGACAGGAGTATAAGGAGATGAGGTGCATGGCAAAGAGAGAGGTGGTGAAGGCTAAGGATAAGGCATATGAAGAGGTGTATGAAAGGTTGGACACTAAGGAGGGAGAAAAGGACCTGTACTGATTGGCTAGACAGAGGGACCAAGCTAGGAAAGATGTGCAGCAGGTAAAGGTGATAAAGGATAATGAGGGAAACATACTGACAAGCGAGGAGTGTGTGTTGAGGAGATGGAAACAGTACTTTGAGGGGTTGATGAATGAAGAGAATGAGAGGGAGAGAAGGTTGGATGATGTAGGGATAGTGACTCATGAAGTACAATGGATTAGCAAGGAGGAAGTAAGGATAGCTATGAAGAGAATGAAGAATGGAAAGGCTGTTGGCCCAGATGACATACCTGTGGAAGCATGGAGGTGTTTAGGTGAAATGGCAGTGGAGTTTTTAATCAGATTGTTTAATGAAATCTTAGAAAGTGAGAGGATGCCTGAGGAATGGAGAAAAAGTGTTTTGGTACCGATTTTTAAGAATAAGAGTGATGTGCAGAGCTGTAGTAACTACAGAGGGATTAAATTGATCAGTCACAGCATGAAGTTATGGGAAAGAGTAGTGGAAGCTAGGTTAAGAAGGGACATGATGATTAGTGAACAGCAGTATGGTTTCATGCTGGGAAAAAGCACTACAGATGCGATGTTTGCTCTGAGAGTGTTGATGGAGAAGTACAGAGAATGTCAGGAGGAGTTGCATTGTGTTTTTGTAGACTTAGAGAAAGCATATGACAGGGTGCCTAGAGAGGAGTTGTGGTATTGTATGAGGAAGTCAGGAGTGTCAGAGAAGTATGTAAGAGTCGTAAAGGATATGTACGAGGGTAGTGTGACAGTGGTGAGGTCTTCAGTGGGAGTGACGGATGCGTTTAAGGTGGAGGTGGGGTTACATCAAGGATCAGCTCTGAGCCCTTTCTTATTTGCAATGGTGATGGACAGGTTGACAGACGAGATCAGATGGGAGTCCCCATGGACTATGATGTTTGCAGATGACATTGTGATCTGTAGTGAGAGTAGGGAACAGGTGGAGGAGACCCTGGAGAGATGGAGATATGCTCTAGAGAGAAGAGGAATGAAGGTCAGCAGGACTAAGACAGAATATATGTGTGTAAATGAGAGAGAGGATAAAGGAATGGTGAGGATGCAGGGAGTAGAGGTGGCGAAGGTGGATGAGTTTAAATATTTGGGGTCAATAGTTCAAAGAAACGGTGAGTGTGGAAGAGAGATGAATAAGAGAGTACAGGCAGGATGGAGTGGGTGGAGAAGAGTGTCAGGAGTCATTTGTGACAGACGAGTACCTGTAAGAGTGAAAGGGAAGGTCTACAAGAGGGTAGTGAGACCAGCTATGTTATATGGGTTGGAGACAGTGGCATTGACAAAAAGGCAGGAGTTTGAGCTGGATGTGGCAGAGTTAAAGATGTTAAGATTTGCACTGGGTGTGATGAGGGTGGACAGGATTAGGAATAAGTATATTAGAGGGTCAGCCCAGGTTGGAAGGTTTGGAGACAAAGCCAGAGAGGCAAGATTACATTGGTTTGGACATGTGCTGAGGAGGGATGCTGAGTATATTGGGAAAAAGATGCTAAGGATGAAGCTACCAGGTAACAGGAAAAAAGGAAGGCCAAAGATAAGGTTTATGGATGTCGTGAGAGAGGACATGCAGGTGGTTGGTGTGACAGAGCAAGATGCAGAGGACAGGAAGAAATGGAAACAGGTGATCCACTGTGGTGACCCCTAATGGGAACAGCTGAAAGAAGATCATGATAATTCTCATTTCTCCTGTTTATGGGATATCGCAAATGTGGGCAGCAGAGATATATTGATTCGATTTTTGACTGTACTGCTTTCTGTGGCTACAGTGGTGCAGACAGGGACCTGTGGAAAGAACAGATAATGAAAAACAACAACCAGAAACAAATGTTAAACACTACTAATAAAAGTAAAAATAGAAAATGAAAGCAGTGTTGTGGTAGGGGACTGGGTATGGAGTAGAAAGGAAAAAAGGAAAGCAGATAAAATCTCTGCCACTTACAACAACAAGGGTAAGCTGGTTAAGCAAGGCAGTAAATCACACAGTGATAGCTCAAATGGCATATTAATGCCATTAGCAATAGAGTACAATTATAGACTGGGGATTTGTGGTGCTATTTTCAAAGCTGCTATGTATTCCTGATGTTAATAGCGACACAGCTTGGGACAGTAAATAAAGAATTTTGATAGTAGGAATTGTGATGTTGCAGTGGCCTAAGGTTCAGGACTGTTTTAATTGAAAGCATTGAACCATATTTGCCACAGGAGTTTTTTCTTCTCGATTATGGTATTGTTGTTTCCATTTAAGGGTACATTATTGTTATTTTTTTTTGCTTTTTCTCCCACCTTTCCTTCATTATTACTGGTCCAGCCCTTGTTCCCCATCTGCACCAAGTGAACCAGCTACTGCATGTCCCTCAACCTTTTCTGGTAGTCAATAAGGCTGGTCACAGATCACAGACAACAGGGCTCGGCACATCTGTGCTTCCATCTGGGGGGGGGTATTACTACTTTGGCCTACCCAATTTTGCCCCCGCTTTTGTGGCAACATGGTTCAGTCCTGCAGGCATCCAATGTGGGATCTGTGGCTTATTGTGATGCTCCTGCTCTGGCCTAGTAATCAAGGAGCCTCAGTCCTCACCACTGGCAATAGCTAGGGGATGTACACATTGGGAGGATGCCAAGTACACACACAGTAAAGTTCAATTTCCCTTAAGAGTACACAGAGATCACAGTCAGTCTGGGGATGGTTTCTTCCTCTTTCTCCAGATCCCCAATAAGACTACCCACTGGAACAGCAATAGGGTTGAGATCTCAGCCGAGTGGCCAAGCTAAGACCTGCAGTACCCTCTCTGTCCAACCAGTGCTTCACTTTCCTGCCCAAGTAGCTGAGATACAAACTTTGAGATTTGATTTATATACAAGCACACACACACACACACACACACACACACACACACACACACACACACACACACACACACACACCTGGGGAAGGCTGGCCCTGGTTTACTAGCTATGCCTCCTTCTGCTCAGACTATTAAGTAGTTCCAGCTGCCACCAGCCAACTCTTATCAGCTACTGTAAGGCCCTTACCAAAGGGTGAAAAATCCTACTGTGTAATGTTACTATATCCAAATGGTAGTTTTGACCAAGCGCCAGGCTATTAGGAGTGGCCTGTACAGTGTCACCAAATAGACATCCAAGTACTCTAAATCTTACTTACAGAGCAAGTGCAGATAATGATGATGAGTGGATGTTTTTGCTAGGTCCAAGACAAAATGCAAAATGCACAGTCTCTATCTGAGAGAGTTCCCAAATTAATATCAAACATTACTACTAGGCCAGGTTGGATTACATGACTCTTTGTCACCTGACTTCAGTTCCCAGGCTAAACAGAAACGTAACAGAATTTCACAACTCTGTGTTAAAAATACATATCTCTCAGATGTTTGTCAGATCTTGGAAGTCATAAAACAATAAAACACTTTACATTTTAAACTTAGTAATTACTTTACTTTCAAGATAATAGAAAGACTTCTAGCTCTAAACATTGTGTCTACTTCTGCATTGAAACTGAGAGATAACATCTCTTGTTTTTGTCTCAGCTATAAAGTAACTTAACCTCAACTATTCTTATATTTTGCAAGTTAATATTTTGTGTTCCAGCAGGTATGCTGTGGTTACATTCTTGAAGCTCAATACATAACATACAGTTCTGTATACATCATATCAGTATTCACAAATTACATAGAATTATTTACAAAATTCCAGATAGCTGGGGTGGCAGTGTAACACTTATCACCCATCTTCAGTGGCAGCTCAGTCAAGCCCCACTGCCCCACATTGACCATGCCTTCTCTGGCATCATCCATCACCTCCAACAGGGATTGCTGTCTGGACACACCCACATACCACCCTCTCCCCTAGGATGGGCATGCCCATCCTTCATGCTGCTCTGTCAGTTGCCCAAGACACTAATCCAACCTGGAGAGGTTGAATTTAAGGGTACATTACTGAAGGATAGTAAGATAAGAAATTCAAATTGCACAATGTCCCTGCAGGTTTCACTGTACCTAGCTAAGGTTTTATTCTGGATTTTACTTCTTTTCACATAGAGGTGTTTACAAAATTGTCCATTTAAAGGCTATGGATAGTTTTAGCTATTTTCAGACATTTGCAGATAGAATACCTGGCCCTATACACAAATAGCTTTGTGCTGAAATTTTTATAGGCTTTGTGTTTGCTCTTTTTCTTTGTAGCCATGTCTGCAAAGTAATCCATTCTGCTCTTGAATTTGCAGTATTGGTAGTATGACAGTCTGCATGGGTATATCCTGCTTGTGGCTGCTGAATGCTCCTTCTGTTAGTTTTCTAGTCAGTTTCTAAGACTTTTGATTAATTTGTACACAAAGATTGGATCCTGGTGTAAAATATCAGTTATTCTTTTGTCCTTAGTATTATTTTCTATTTCTCCCTGATGAAATGTTAATGTCTGTATTACCTCAGGGGTACACTGGTATCACACTTTTTGCTCCATCATCTTGACTGTGGTCATCTTGATTGAACTCTAGTGGTAGGATCCCAGTTTCACTGTGTCCCTTTCCTTTAGGAAAGTTCAGTGGTCCTTCTACTCTTCCTGATGCCTTGGATGGGGTCCAAGATTTCACTGGCCATTTCAATCTCTATATCCTCTCACAGTGAAATATTTTTGAGAGCTCATCAAGGTTTCTGAGAACTTTCTTTTGTTTGCTGGTAATCCTTCCAGTCCATAATCCCTGTGACTTGAAAATGTTATGTTTGTTAGGTGGCAGGTACATGCTGGTAGTGTGTTAGAGCAGGTTGACTCATGTTGGCTTTCTCTATAAACTGTTGAGCAATTTAGGATTGCCAGGCACCTTTTAAAGCTCTAAGTTGAGGACAGCAACTTTTCCCTTGCTGCAATGGGTGGAGAATTGGAAGAAAGTCTTTCAATGTCCTAATATAATTAATGAAACTGTTCCACTGCTTTTCCATAATTTAAAGGTATTATCAATGAAATGCACATAGTTGTGGATATTGGTTTACTGTTCAGAATTATAGATTGTTTGTTCTTCCCATTGTGACTGTGTTGTATTCACCATGCTAGAGGCTATGGCTACCCCATAGTATTCCTTTGGTATGTCTATAAGAGTTGTAGATTAAGTGAAAAAAATTGTTCTCAACAATAAATTTAAAACAATTCAGTGGTTAACATGATTTCTTCCTCTCTAGTGCCGCTTTCCTGATTCATGGTTTGACTTTAATATCTGTGTGCAAAAGTGGAGAGAAAAGACTGTAAACGGTGCTTTGGTATTGATCACGGCAATGAAGGTAACCTCATTAATTGGGATATGTTTTATTTTGTCTTTGGTGTCTCATGTGTAGGACTCATCACTGGCCAGAGGCTTAATCTTGTGTTCAAGGCAGATGGCTATTCGCTCAAGGATAGATCCCTTTCCTGCCATGAAAGTTCAATATGATTAGTGCAGTAAGGTTCTTATCTGGTTTCAATTTTCTGAAAAATTGTGGAATTTCAAGGTAAAGCACTGTAAGGAATTTTACAAAACGGTTTAAAAGAAGTCTGTACTCCACATGTATATCAGTTATCTCTCTTTTGTCTCTCTCACTCTGCTCTTTCCTTGTTTAGTACAGAGGGACATAACACCCTCAGCTGCCTGTTCATTCATTGGAATCACTTGTTTGAATGCCTTTTTCTCTTCAGATTCACCTAAATGGGGCACACTAGTAGCCTATTGTTTGCTGGAGTCCAAATGGCTACCAGGCATCTTCCATCCAAACTCCTCTATGCAAATCTTGTGATGCTAGCACAAGAAGACATGCAAATTCTCACCTTTCTTATTGGTCTCTTACCTCTATTCCCCAGTCAGATGTCTGTTCATGATTGTCAATTCCATGATAGGACACATTAGATGCTCCAGGGTATACACTCATCCCATCTCATCAGTTTCCACTTTCATCCACTGACTGGACAGCAGCCTTAGACAGTTAGCTGTCTAAATGGACAACTCAAGGTAGGGGACTCAGTTTAAATTTGTAACTTTTCCCTGACAGACTTTTTTTCAATACTCATTTCCCTAAATGTGCTTTTACTCTTGTTTTCTTTTTTGGTCCACTTGCAACCTCCCACTCCTTCAACATAGGTTCATAGGTAGGTACTAGGCTATCTGCCTGAGGGCATTTATAAGCCTAGCCAGAGTGTGTCGGCTTTCGCTGCCCCATTGATTAATTAACTGAGCCTCTGTCAAGCAAAGCCAATGAAGTGATCCCAGGGGTGTATTTTCTGTTACCCATCCACTCATCAAGGATTCTCTTGAACAGTGTCCGTGAGGGGCTCTGCCTAATGTAGTTAGGAATTTTGTTCCAAAGCATGGTGAGTCTCTGTGACAGGAATCTATCCCTCCAGCATGTTCTATTTATTGTTGGGGTGAGGTTTAGCTCACTAGAGCGTGCGGCTCGCAGTGGCTTGGATTTCTTTAGGTGGAGCATGTCCATCAATTCTGAGTTGGACATGGCTTTGTAAGTCAGGAAGAGATCACCTCTGAGTAAGCGATATGCCACTGAGTACAGCTGGAGTTTTTTCAGTTGGGCTGCATAGGACATATGTTTGAGGCCAGTA
This sequence comes from Protopterus annectens, assembly GCF_019279795.1. Classification (NCBI taxonomy): domain Eukaryota; kingdom Metazoa; phylum Chordata; order Ceratodontiformes; family Protopteridae; genus Protopterus; species Protopterus annectens. The sequence goes on from NC_056744.1 coordinate 129,122,519, forward strand.
ATCCTCTTGGTGAGGTGCCTTTGTGGTCTTTCCAGCTGTTAGAAGTGTCTTGTGAGGTACATCCCAAATGGGGCATTGTACTCTATGATGGGTCTGATGAGTGATGAGTAGAGGGGCACTATAACCTCTTTATTTCTAGATGCGAATCCCTTAGTAATTAGATGGGCCACATAGAAAGATTTCCTAACTACTTTGGCAATATGATTGTCAAAGGAGAGATTACTATCTACCTGGGTCCCCAGATCTCTTATTACCTCTTCTGTATTAAGGGGGCTGCCGCCTATGTGGTAATTCGTGGGTATTTTGTTTTTCCCAAATGGGATGACTATGCATTTTTTGGCATTTAGCTTGAGGCCATGACTTTGACACCAGGTGTCTGTCTCAGTAAGGCCTTTTTGAAGGATGTCCGTGTCAGCCGGAGAGTCAATTATGGCTCCCAGTTTGCAGTCATTGGCGAACTTGGTTAGCCATAGTCCTCCTGTGTTTTCCTGTACTTCTGAGAAATATATGCCAAACAGTAGGGGTCCCAGAACCGAGTCTTGCGGGACACCACTTGTGACTGGTTTAGAGTCGGACCTGGAGCCCGCTATTCTTACTGTGTGAGTTCTGTTTGTAAGCCAGTTGGCAACCCATCTTGCGATGTAATGGTTTATGTTCAGGCTGGTGAGTTTTTCTATAATACCAGAGTGAGGAATGGTGTCGAACGCCTTGATGAGATCAAGGTAGGCTGTGTGAACCACCTTTCCCTCATCTATAGCCTGGGTGACTGTCTCGAAGAAGTCAGCCGAGTTTAGTAGGCATGATCTGCCCTTAACAAAGCCGAACTGGGTCAAGTCAAGTGTTTGGAGGTTCCCAATGTCTTTGTTAATGAGTTCCATGATGATGCGCTCCATAGCCTTGCAGACCAGGCTAGTCAGGCTTATGGGGTGATAGTTACCAGGGTCAGTTGTGGCACCTCCTTTGTGGATCGGAATAACCATTGCTGTGTGCCATTCTATGGGCACGTAGCCTGTGGAGAGGCTGAGGTTGAACAGCGTGTTTAAGTGGGGGGTTAGTTTTTTCTGTAGTTCATGCAAGACGCAGCCTGGGACACCATCTGGCCCCATTGATGCTGTTTTTTTGGCTTTTGAAAGGGCTGTTTTCACCTGTGTTCTGTGATTTCCGGGACGCTACACTTTGCCGGTATTGTTGTGGGCCCTTTTGAAGGTGAGAGGGAGGTGAAGTTTGCACTGAATCTAGCCAGGATGTTGGCAATATCAGTAGGTTCAGTATATTTTGTGCTATTTTGCACTATCTCAGAGCATATCTGTGAGTTGCCACTTAGATTCTTGACATAGCTAAAGAAGGCTTTGTGGTTATCTTTCGAATCCTTGGCTATTTTTCTTTCGAGGTTAGCCTTGGATGATTTTATGAGGGACCTTAGTTTCTTACTGATACTGATCAGGGATGTCTTTCCTTCTTGGGATTTGCTTTTTTTCTGAACTAGTTTTCTCCTTTTGTTGTATAACCTGTTTATGACAGGGGTTCACCAGACTGGTTTCCTTCCCTTAAGGGAGTGAGTCTTGGTTTTGCTAGGGATGGCATGATCCATGCATCCTTGTAGGTGCTCACAGAGTGCAATTGTAAAGGATTCTGCATCTTGGGCAGTGTTATCCTTTAGCGTGGGGGCTGTGAAACTTACCACCTCTGCCTTAAGTAAGGTGAAGTTTGCTTTAGAAAAGTTTTTCACTGTGGTTTCCTTGGTTGGGGGTAGTGGGGTGTGGACATCCAGGGTGATTAGTTTATGGTCTGATCTAACCAGTGATGGTTTGACCTCCGGTATGGAACACTTGTCGCCCATGTTGGTGATGACCAGGTCCAATATGTTGTGGTCTCTGGTAGGGGAGTTTACCAGCTGATCCAGGGTATTTGAGTTGATAAATTCCAGGAAGCGCTGAGCCTGGAAGTTTGTACTCAAGTTGTTTTCCCAGTTAATGGTAGGGTAATTGAAATCACAGGAACAAACTGGTAAAAAGTACTAAAAACCAAACAAAAAGCTCTTTAGATTCAGGACTCAACCTGTAACTGTTTTCAAACTGTTTGATGAAGCGCTTTTCATCGCTCTCAGTGAAGCAACTTCTTCAGACAAAGTTTCAAAAACACAAGTGCACATATAAATAGTAAGAGGTTATGTCACATGATCTAACCTCATTAAAAATTCACATAATTGTAAAACACATAACATAGTTCGCTACATGAACAACAATCTGTCAAAACCAATAAATTAACATTGTTCATAAATGTACCACTTTCTAAACTGAATATTATTATAAATTTCCCCTAAAATTTACACAAAATAGTGTCAGCATCTTATTCATCTAAATTGTGTTATATGAATATTATCTATTAAGACTCTTTAATTTAAGCAAACATCCAATATTACAAGATTCATTTAAACCTGGATTTATGAATGCATTTAATCTTATTTGCCATTCAAGCTCACGCTCTTCAAGGAGCAAGTTAAAAGGACCACCTCTAATGTCTCACTGTATCTGATCTATTGCTTTAAATATAAATGTATGTCCTTTATTCAATGTTGTATGTTTAGCTAGTGCATTATCAAGTTTATTTGTCTCAATTGCATATGTGTGTTCATAAACTCTGTCGCGGAGCCTACGCTCCGTTTTACCGACATAAAATGCCTTACAAGATGTGCACTTAGTAATGTAAACAACAGATTTAGAGTTACAGTGTAACTTATATTTTAACGCATACTTTTTATCATTGATAAAAAATGTCTTGCCTGTTTCCATGAATTTACACATACTACATCTACCGCATGTGGACATTCCAGCAAATCTATGAGTGGTTGTTATTACATTCTTTTCAAGTAGGTTTTTAAGATTCACTCCTCTTCTAAAAACAAATTTTGGAGACCTACCCAACTTTTCTAACAAAAGTTTATCATGTTTAATTAATTCCCAATTTTTAAGTAAAATAATTTTTACTATTTCACTATCTATACTAAACATTGTAATAAAACTACATTTGTAAATATTTGCAGTGGTATTATTAACTGTCTGATGTCTGTCTACATCTGGCAACAAATAGTTTTCACTAACTACCATATCTTCAAATTCTGTTATGTCTACTTCTTTATTTAAAATGGGAGACATAATCCCATTGTATCTTTTCAGTTGAATTTCGTCAACTACTGACATAATGAAATTTAAAGGATATCCTCTTTGTTGAAACATGCTGCTTAGGCTTAGAAGGGCCAGACTATAGGTAATTATAACTAAACATTACCCCTCACTCTTTTTTGCATGATTTCTTTTCACTCTGATTTTGTACACTTTTGTCTTTCTTGGATCTTCAAATCCATGTTGGTACATTTTTCATCAGCATAAACATGACAAGGTTTTTCAGCAGTTTATGATTCGTCATTTTATTTTTTAAATATAGTTTAGGTTGCTTTCATTATTTGTAGGCAGCAGTGGTATATTGTATTTTTCAACAATGATTTTAGTGAAATGTCTAGATTTTTTAGGTTATATTTGGCTTTTAAAATATATTACTTGTAAATTACTTAACAGAATCTAATCGGTCATGGAAATGCAAGTTCCTGTTTTCTGATTCCACCTATGTTTTTGAGTTTTTGGTCCGGTTAGGGTTAAACATCAAATAAGATATAAAACATCAATTTGTATTTAATGACCAATTAACTCACATTATTTAAACACACTGGTGTAACTTGCTCAGTGTTTCGACTTGATAAAGCCTGGAATATACCAGGCGAAAGCACTTGTCTCACTGGTCTGTTTGGATTCTTTTTTGAAAGTACACGAATAAACTGTTTTAATTACGCTGGTGGATTATTGCTTCAGTCGGTGGTTCCTGACTTTCGCATTACTGGGTTTTGTTTGTTTCAAAGTTTTGGTTGCTGTCTACTGTTTCGTCATGACCGAAGCGACTGAGGCGTTCAATCCAGCTAACACACCTAATTTGTTGCACAATACTGAAAACGATGGTCCGGTCACTAGAGCTGAATTTAATCAGCTTCTCAACATGTTTGCCGAACTAAAAGGTTTAATTAACGGCCAACAAGAAAAAACTATCTCCAGCGTTTGTACTGGCAATGAACACAATGCTGAAAACTCCAGAAGTTTGAGGATAAACCACAGCCGAACAAAGGCAGCTTTGGAATTTCAAGCTGAACCGCAGGGTGACTCATTGAACGGAACTACTGCTACTCAGAGAAATAACAACGCTCCGCATCAAAAGCGTAGCAGGGACAAGCCTAAGGAGTTTAATTTTGCTTCTTGGGCAAACCAACCCTTCCGGTTTCATAAAGGTACTGTCAATTCTTCTAGTCCTGCTCCAATTGAGGCGGAATTTGATGACTTTAAAAATAAATTGTATAGTTTAAGAAGCAACCAATGTGAATTAGATTACTTGCGAGAATGTGTCAGGGTGAAACGCGTACCAAAGGGACTACGCTTGTTTAAATTTCCAAACTTTGTTAAACATGGTTCAGTTCATTATAACCAGCTTTGTGAGATATTTGACAGGGCAGGTTTAGAAGTACTACAAGTTATGATTGCTGAGTATGAGAACAAAGCCAATATTGTTACCGAAGATTTGGAAATTTTGCATCAAACTGTTACCTCTGACTCTAATTTCGACATGATTAAGCATGATTATGATAAACTGTTCAACGAAGTAGATCAGTTCTGTTTAAAAATAACGAACAGAAAAATTAGGAAGTTGGATAGAGACCTGCATGAATATAGGGATGGTCTGGCATACCCATGCCATAACAAATCCCCATACAATGCAAGAACTTTTAGTGCAGTAGACAATGGTGTGGATGACGTCTTCCATCAAAATTTCAATGAACCCCCTCGCAGAAGCGAGCGGTTAGCTGAAAAAGACAGAAGGCAAAGAAACCAGGATTTACCTCAACGCCCCGGGAGACCGGGGACTTTTGGGTACAAACAGCAGAGAACAGCGGGGAGGTGGAATTACAACTAGATAGTGGGTTAAATCTATCCACACAGTTCTTGCCAACAACTAATTTGAACTCTGACACCTTAGTTGAAGGTATTTTACATCAAAGTAAAATTACAGTCACAGAAATGTCTAACTGTAAATTATTTAAAATTGACAATTTTACCATTTACAATTACACTGACATCGAGGTAGACTTTACAGCCTTCAACATTTTTACTAAGGGGCTTCACTTTGTGCCAACTAAAAGTCTTGACTTGGCCAACTTGTTGGTGGAACTCAAGTTATTTACTAGGGGCTTAAACCTGAGGCATTTTTTCAAAGGGAAGGAAGAGCAAACCCAGAGCTTGCAGAGGAAAAGTATTTTTAATCCTCCCATGCACCCACTCATTAGGTTATATGAAGAATTAGTTGAAAACGAATTACGTAATATTGAACACACTGGACCTAACGAGACTAACATGAGCACCAACGAGCTGAAATTTATCACCAAGTTAAGGAAGGAAGGTATCAGGGTAATGAAGCCGGACAAAGGGGGTGGTATTGTGCTCATGTATGATTCTAATTATGAATCATACATGCACAATTTGTTGCATGACGCAAGCCAATACGAGCTAACTTCCCGTAATGAGCACAATATTGCTATAGCAAAAATTAACTACACTCTCTATGACTATCTAATGCAAGGTTTCATTAACGAGAAATTATTCAACTTCCTCAAAGTGAGCAAACCCAAGACTCCTGTCATCTTTGGGATACCTAAAATTCACAAGGGTATTGACCCTGTACTGTTCAGGCCTATTGTATCAGGGGCAGGTGGAACAACAGAACCAATAGCCAAATTTATTGATTATATCATGAAAAAATACACTTCTGCCCTGACTAATGTTTGTAAAGACTCCTGGGAATTTTTAAAAAATTTTCCCAGAGACAAATGTAATGCCTCAACACTAATGGTAACTGTGGATGTGAAGGATCTTTTTCCCAGCATTCCACATACCACTGGCCTAGAATGGTTCTTGGATTTTCTTAGGTTAGAAACCAACTTAAGCAACAATTTTGTTAATCTAATTACCGAGATGATGGGTGTAGTTTTGGAGAACAATTTCATGTTGTTTAACGGTGAACTGTTTAAGCAGCTTAAAGGTGTAGCGATGGGCGCTTCTTGCGCCACCATCTACGCAAACATTGTACTACACAGGTGGGAACAGGCATATATTTTTCAAACCAATTGTGGGCAACACCTTACTTTTTACTGTAGATATTTGGATGACATTTGCCTTATTTGGAATGGCACTAAAGAACAACTGACAGAATTTCTACAGTATATCAACTTAACAACTGATTTTCTCACTTTCACTCATAACATCAGTGTAAACGAACTTCACTATTTGGATGTAACCATCTTTAAAGATGGGAACACTGAGGAATTACACTCAAAGGTCTTTAGGAAACCAACTTTCTCAAACTCTCTACTGCATTTTGAAAGTCAACATCCTTTCTATCAAAAGAAAGGCATTCTCAAGGGGCAATTGATTAGAGCCTCGAGAATGTGCAGTAGGTTGGATGAGTTTTTGAAAGAGGTTGAAACCCTCCACCAAATGTTCACGGAAAGGGCCTATCCTGGGGAACTTATTGAGTCCATTACCAACGAGGTGTTGGCAAAGAGGAACTCTTTATACCCCCCTCTATTAGGATGTGAAGAAATTAACCTTTCTGAAACCAGGGATACAGACACCCATTCTATTGTTAAAGGTGAAAATTTTGTCTACACATTTTCAAATGATTCCTTTCAGATTGAAAACACAATCAAAAAAATTTGGTTTGTGCTACAAAACAATGAAGAGTTTAAACAGAGTATATCAAACAAACCTAGTTTTGTTAGAAAAAGGGGGCAGAACTTAAAGGCTATTTTTGAGAAAAGGCACAATGTTAGAACCGGGAAGCATGGTAAGGTTAATGGTACTTACAGATGTGGTGCCTGTAAACAGTGCTCCTTAGTTAGAAATGACAACCACATGTACTTAAGGGCACGTCATACCAACATTAAACCAATTGGGCATTTTTCCTGTGCCACTAAAGGTGTTGTCTATATTGGACTTTGCTCCACCTGCGGAAGTTTTTACGTGGGTAAAACAGAGCGTGAATTTAGGAAGAGGCTATATGAACACGCATACGAAATTGACAACAAAAAGGAAAGTAATGCCTTCTATAAGCATTCTCTTGAATGCCCTAATTTCAAACTGTCCTTCATGGTGCTCGAACAGCTGATCCAGGGTATTTGAGTTGATAAATTCCAGGAAGCGCTGAGCCTGGAAGTTTGTACAGTTGTTTTCCCAGTTAATGGTAGGGTAATTGAAATCACAGGAACAAACTGGTAAAAGTACTAAAACCAAACAAAAGCTCTTTAGATTCAGGACTCAACCTGTAACTGTTTTCAAACTGTTTGATGGCGGCTAAGCGCTTTTTCATCGCTCAGTGAAGCAACTTCTTCAAACAAAGTTTCAAAAACACAAGTGCACATATAAATAGTAAGAGGTTATGTCACATGATCTAACCTCATTAAAAATTCACATAATTGTAAAACACATAACATAGTTCGCTACATGAACAACAATCTGTCAAAACCAATAAATTAACATTGTTCATAAATGTACCACTTTCTAAACTGAATATTATTATAAATTTCCCCTAAAATTTACACAAAATAGTGTCAGCATCTTATTCATCTAAATTGTGTTATATGAATATTATCTATTAAGACTCTTTAATTTAAGCAAACATCCAATATTACAAGATTAATTTAAACCTGGATTTATGAATGCATTTAATCTTATTTGCCATTCAAGCTCACGCTCTTCAAGGAGCAAGTTAAAAGGACCACCTCTAATGTCTCACTGTATCTGATCTATTGCTTTAAATATAAATGTATGTCCTTTATTCAATGTTGTATGTTTAGCTAGTGCATTATCAAGTTTATTTGTCTCAATTGCATATGTGTGTTCATAAACTCTGTCATGGGAGCCTAAGCTTACCTGACATAAATTGCCTTACAAGATGTGCACTTAGTAATCTAAACATCAGATTTAGAGTTACAGTGTAACTTATATTTTAACGCATACTTTTATCATTGATAAAAATGTCTTGCCTGTTTCCATGAATTTACACATACTACATCTACCGCATGTGGACATTCCAGCAAATCTATGAGTGGTTGTTATTACATTCTTTTCAAGTAGGTTTTTAGATTCTAGGTTTTTTTAAAACAAATTTTGGAGACCTACCCAACTTTTCTAACAAAAGTTTATCATGTTTAATTAATTCCCAATTTTTAAGTAAAATAATTTTTACTATTTCACTATCTATACTAAACATTGTAATAAAACTACATTCGTAAATATTTGCAGTGGTATTATTAACTGTCTGATGTCTGTCTACATCTGGCAACAAATAGTTTTCACTAACTACCATATCTTCAAATTCTGTTATGTCTACTTCTTTATTTAAAATGGGAGACATAATCCCATTGTATCTTTTCAGTTGAATTTCGTCAACTAATGACATAATGAAATTTAAAGGATATCCTCTTTGTTGAAACATGTCACTTAAAAGTTACACTCATCTAGGAAATCAGCCTCTAGTGTTGTCATTTTAGCTGCCCTGATCAGTTGACCTTTTATTATCGACTGTTTTTGTGAAAGTGGATGAGAACTAGTAAAATGCAAAAATGAATTGCAATAAGTGTCTTTTCTAAAGATTTTTGAAGTATACCTATAATTAACTATATCTTTAATTAAATTGACATCCAAATAATCAATAGAAATGTATTGAAAATTAAATGTAAACTCAAGAAAATCTGTTGAACTATTTAAATAAAATCAACAAAATTTTTTGCTTGACATTTATCACCTTTAAACAAGATAAATATATCATCCAGGAACCGTGTATAATAGGTTGTGTTCACCATATAAATTAAGTTGTTAAAAACAAATTGTTTTTCCCAATAAACCATGACGGTGTGTTTGCAAACTCCCCACATGGGGGAGCCCATATAGCTACACCCGTTCTGGAGATAAAACTCATTGTGAAATGTGAAGTAGTTGTTAGTGAGTATAATGTCTAACAAGACTTTCTACGAGTAAATTTCTGGGCAGATGCTTTGTACTAAAGTGTGAGCAGACTCCACTCCAGACCTTCAGCATGGAATTGAATGTATATAAATCTTTAACATCAATAGTAAGGAAATTATTCCCTACATCGAAGTCTAATTTGTTAATGTTCTTTAAAAAAGACCAAGAATCTTTGCAGACCTGGGGCTCGGATAATAAATATTTTTTTAAAATGCTATCAACAACCTTAGCACAAGGATATGTAATAGAGCCTTGTCCATCAATTAATGGTCTTATTGGTGGATTAAACAAGTCCTTATGAATTTTTGGAATACCAAACATCGTAAGTATTTTTGGCCATGACATAGACATATAGTTAAATAAATTAATGTCTATCTTGGATTCAATGAACAAATCGTTTATATATCCTTTTATCCAATTGTAGGCTGTATTTACTTCATTTATTGATGCTTTACTATAAGCATCACTACTCAGCAAAACTTCCATCCTAGAAAAATAATCCATTATATCAAATATGGCCAAACCCCCACCTTTGTCTGGTTTAGCTACCCTCACTTGCATAGATTTCAATGTTTGTAATGCCGTAATTTCCTCATATGCAGTATTAACTTCATTCATTTTACTGTTGACAAAGTTCTTCTGTCCATTTGTAAAATACCTTAAGTTGAGTTCAGACACTATTTCAAAAACATTCAACACTGGGTGTAATGGGGGATTAAACACACTGGATACCCTAAATGAGGAACCCGTTTCCCCAATATTACCCAACAATGTTGACAAATTTAATTTTCTCACAAACAATTTTAAATCTTTAATTGTTTGTACAATATCAAGATGTCTACTCGGGATGAATGTGTTCCCCTTTGCTAATAGTTCAATCAATACTGGGTCGATGTTAATCGAAGAATAATTAAAAATATGAAAGTCACCAGTACTATTTTTAAGCGTTACAACACTCTGTTGAAATTCCTGTGCTATCTCCTGTGCCTGTTGGTGCGCTGTCTGTTTTTTTGAACATAGTTGTTGTATTTTTTGGGGATAGCACCTGGGTGAACAGAGTTTTGAAAATTTGAATTGTTGTCCCGTGCAGTACCCTCTTGTTGATTATTGTTCAAACCTCTATTATTGTTAGAGCGAATTCGTTCACTGTGCCTGACCAGCTCATGTTCATTATCCAGAGAAGAAGAAACCACGGGGGTAGCTGTATTTAACGTATTAAATACACTCCTCTTTTCCCTTTGAACAAGGTTATTGGAAGATGGTGCAACCACTTGGGCTAAAGATGGCCTAGGGTATGCTGTGCCATCATTATAAGCTGCACGGTCTCTTCTCATTTTTTTAATTTTGTTGAATTTTAACCTGTCCAATAATTGATCAATACTAGAAAAACATCTCTCATAATCATATTTATATCTGAGAAAATCAATATGAGTAGTTATAAAAGAATTAATGTCAGAAACTTCACGTGTAAGCTCCTCATTTTGAATTGTATAATGTTTTAACATCAGTTCCATTAAGTCAAACCCTTGCTGATCGAAGAGTGAATTAAGCTCAAGATGAAATAAAGAGTCTGCAATAAGACCAGTGGGATACTGATGGTATCTCAACCCCTCCGGGACTATACGTTCTTTTAAACACTCTTTAAAATAAGTTGTTTCTAATTGGAGCTTCTTCAATTTAAGCAATTTAGTATCAAATAGTTTTAATTGATCAGTAATAGAACCAGGACCAACCTGTTGTAATTCGGCATTGTCAGTCAGTTGCTCCACATTATTCACAGGGTGTAAACACAAGTTATTTGTGTCATTTACCCATTCTTGAAATGATGGTGCATTAATAAACCCCACAACGCCGTTGTGATTAATCCTTTGTTCACGAATAGAAGTTCCAAATATAGCAGGTGCACGGCCTGAAAGTCGTAATTCACTGGATGCTGTTCCACTATTTGTAGTAGTGATACCTCTCTCTTCCTGGTTACTGTTCAATGGAGATTTTGGCTATTGGTAGGTGGTATGCAAGGATGAACACCTTGCTGCTGCCCAGGTGGGGGAAAGGAACTAGTAAGTTGAGTGGTACTCAGAAACTCGGTACATTAGAAAAGACACTTATTGCAATTCATTTTTGCATTTTACTAGTTCTCATCCACTTTCACAAAAACGGTCGATAATAAAAGGTCAACTGATCAGGGCAGCTTAAATGACAACACTAAAGGCTGATTTCCTAGATGAGTGTAACTTTCTAAGTGACATGTTTCAACAAAGAGGATATCCTTTAAATTGCATTATGTCATTAGTTGACGAAATTCAACTGAAAAGATACAATGGGATTATTTCTCCCATTTTAAATAAAGAAGTAGACATAAGAGAATTTGAAGATATGGTAGTTAGTGAAAACTATTTGTTGCCAGATGTAGATAGACATCAGACAGTTAATAATACCACTGCAAATATTTACGAGTGTAGTTTTATTACAACGTTTAGTATAGATAGTGAAATAGTAAAAATTATTTTACTTAAAAATTGGGAATTAATTAAACATGATAAACTTTTGTTAGAAAAGATGGGTAGGTCTCCAAAATTTGTTTTTAGAAGAGGAGTGAATCTTAAAAACCTACTTGAAAAGAATGTAATAACAACCACTCATAGATTTGCTGGAATGTCCACATGCGGTAGATGTAGTATGTGTAAATTCATGGAAACAGGCAAGACATTTTTTATCAATGATAAAAAGTATGCGTTAAAATATAAGTTACACTGTAACTCTAAATCTGTTGTTTACATTGCTAAGTGCACATCTTGTAAGGCATTTTATGTCAGCAAAACGGAGAGTAGGCTCCGCGACAGAGTTAATGAACACACATATGCAATTGAGACAAATAAACTTGATAATGCACTAGCTAAACATACAACATCAAATAAAGGGCATGAATTTATATTTAAAGCAATAGATCAGATACAGTGTAACATTACAGGTGGTCCTTTTAACTTGCTCCTTAAGAGCGTGAGCTTCAATGGCAAATAAGATTAAATGCATTCATAAATCCAGGTTTAAATGAATCTTGTAATATTGGATGTTTGCTTAAATTAAAAAGTCTTAATAGATAATATTCATATAACACAATTTAGATGAATAAGATGCTGACACTATTTTGTGTAAATTTTAGGGGAAATTTATAATAATATTCAGTTTAGAAAGCGGTACGTTTATGAACAATGTTAATTTATTGGTTTTAACAGATTATTGTTCATGTAGCGAAGTATTTTATGTGTTTTACAATTACGGGAATTTTTAATGAGGTTAGATCATGTGACATAACCTCTTACTATTTATATGTGCACTTGTGTTTTTGAAACTTTGCCTGAAGAAGTTGCTTCATTGAGAGTGACGAAAAGCGCTTCATCAAACAGTTTGAAAAGTTACAGGTTGAGTCCTGAATCTACGGAGCTTTTTGTAGGGTAATTGAAATCGCCCAATATCAGGGTGTTTGGTAGGACCTTCATGTTTTCCAGTTTCTCCAGAAAGGCGGAGTGGTGGTCCTGGGTCATGGAGAGTGATCTGTAGCAGGCCACAATTTGCACTGCAGATTTGCCCGATGTTAGCTGCACATGGATGATCTCAGAGGTATCATGCTGTGCCACTAAGCTGGAGGTGTGGGTATCCTTGATGAATATGGATACACCCCCTGCTTTTGTGTTTCTGTGTCATAGTGTCTTTTTATTGCTAAACATATTTAAAGGCATGTGTCAGTGTAATAAAACATTTATGAAAAAGTATGTTAAGAGACAAAAGTACTCATCTGTACTTACTACATTTTAAAGGCTGTTTACTCTGACTCTGGCTCTGCTTCACATTTTTTCATTAAGGCTATATCTTTTTTACTTAACAAATAAACTAAACTTTACAGGTAGCAATACCCTCCTGACTTGGTGGCTTAAAAAGAAATTAGCTTGAATGGATTAGCCAGTCTCTAAGGCTTAGGGAGTTAATGTAACCTGCCATTGGAAAAGAAACCAGCTCAAGGTGTAATACATGGTCCCTCAGGACTATATTCCAGAGTTCTTTGAGAATTTTTCTTGTTCCTTTTATGAAAAGGCCATATCTTGTGGCAAAGCAACCATCCTCTAGGTCAGTCATATCTAAATTGCACCCCTTGATGGAACTCCCTCTGTAACTATATTGCATTGGACAGTGTTACCCAAAGACTTCACATTCTGCTAATATCCTTTAGGCCCATCTATTTCCATAATCTCAGAAAATGTGCATTGAATGTCAACGTCTGTACAAATTCTTTGTGTCCTGGAGTACATATTTTGGGTAGTGACAGTACATGGTAGTAGCTTTTTTTGTTAACAGAAACTTTAGACATCTATATACAAGTCCCTTTGATTGTTGGTGAAAGAGATGACAAATGTGTTAGAATTATTTTCCTACCTTGGGTTTTCTACTATAAAACAAATCATCCATATAATGCTTGTAACTCTTAGTAAAGTATACATCATCATAAATATGCTTCTCTTCAAGGAGAACCATTAACATTTTCATAAAGCTGCCACATTGGCACAGGGTATAGCATTGTCACCTCACAGCAAGAGGCTTCTTGGTTCGATTCTCAGCTGGGGTACTTTCTGTGTGGAGTTTGCATGTCCTGTCTGTGTTAGCATGGGTTTCCTCCCACATTCCAAAGACATATAGTAGGTGGAGTGGACACACTAAATTGGCCATAGGTAAGTGTGTGATGTGGAAGACATACTGCAGCAGGGCTAGCCACCCGACAGTGTAAACATTGGCTCTATATGATTGTCAGTGTTGAAGTGCACCCCAATCCATGTGTAGAAATAGGGGCTCTGGATGGATGGATGGATGGATGGATGGATGGATGGATGGATGGATGGATGGATGGATGGATTGTTGGAAGCAAATTTTGCCCCCATAGCTGTGATTCTCAATTGCAAAACAATGTCACTGTAGAAGTTGTGTGTTAAACAAAATTTAAGTAATTCTACATAAAATTCATAATGGCAGTTTCTTCAAAAAGAAATATATTACAGCCTCTATGCTACTATGGATTAGAGGTGTGTAAACTCATTATGTCTATGGTGACAAAAGTATAATCAGACTGCAAAGAAGTATTTCTACGTTCCTGTAATAAATACTCACAGTCACAAATATAGCAAGATAGACAATCACTTTTGGCTGTAAAAAGCATCGGTAACATTTCAAGCCTTTTCCAAAGGTCCTTTTATTTATAAAACTATTTGTCTGTGAAGGTGGGGGTGGGGTGGGGTGATATAGGTGGGGGTGAGGGTGATATAGATTTTTGAGGAACTTTTGGTAAACAGTTTGGAGGCATTTTGGGCTCTCATATACTTATTAAAAATCTTGCAAGATAACTTATACAAGTGAGAAGACAAAAATGTTCAAAACTAACTTGTTTGTATGTTAAGTGGTTGTACTATGGAAATGTTTTCAGATGTGACACAACTCATACTAGCTGATATATAATTAGTACCCTGCACACATTGTGCACATTGTGTGCACTCAGGACATTATTTTGTGTAATCACATATAAAGTGCAGCATATTGCACTTCTGCATATATGCCATTTTACTGATGCATGGGCTTTGTACCTACACTGTGTACAACTATATAACACAAAATATAACACGTAGGCTGCACTATATCATTCAAACTAGCAGAGACAGAGCAGTGTAATGATGGGTGCTTCCCAGAACCACATTTAGTGATGACAGTATGTTTTACAGAAAATATTTCTATACTTTGTCCTGTAAGATAATATTTACTATATTAGCTCTCACAGTTGATGAGCTGGCAGAAAATGCAACATAAATCATTTAAAGAGGGAGGCACCAACGTCAGCAATATGACAGAGTAGATATGATTTTATGATTGTATTTACACTGAACACACTGTATTGATGGGTCTGTTTTACATGATCAACATTTTAAAAAAGCAAATTTCACATGATTGAGACCATGTGATCAACTGTGTAAAAACTGAACAAATTGCATTGAGATTGTGCTTCAATGGGGATCGAAGAATGTGCCCTTTGTCCCACTGTAGTGCAATCTAAGACTAGGTATATATAATTATTTGGAGGGGCGGGGATGTAATGGGGCAAATGCTGTTTTTGCTATTTTGTTGATGTTCAGCTTTGTATATAGTCGATTACATGAATTCAGTCACATGTCATATTATTATAGTAAGGATCCAAGTCCAGATATGCCCAAGTGTTAGAACCAGTTTGCTTTAGCTTACAAGTAAATCTAAGATTTCTAGTAGGTATCTACCTCTCAGTGTAGTAACAATGAAGGACAAGAGAAAAAGAGTGCAGGAACTGCAAGGGCAATGGCATAGTTTATTAAAATGTAATTTGTTTACATCTAATGGAAGGCCAGTTTAGAGGCAGAAATAATCATAAAATTCTGCTCAATGAAATGCAAGAATATTTAGAAAATCTGTTGTATTTTGTGTGTGTGTGTGTGCGTGTGCCTGATAATAGTTATTACAGAGCAAAGGAGCATTACTTCTCTTAGACTTTAGCAGGTGGGTGTACTGCAGCCAGTATTCCAGAATGGAAAAGCCAAACTGAAGTTCATGTTGGTCACTGAATGTGCTTCGGTACTACCTAAATATTGTCAACAGGTTACTGGACTACTACAAGGTCTCCATACTGGTCTGGTATAGAATTTATGTATGGGTAGAAATAGCCCGAAAGTGAGACTTGGGGAAACTCCTCTATTACTGTTGAACTTAGTGGATAGTTCTTGTCTCTTAGTAATCTCTGTGATACATACCTGTTCCTCCAACATATCTCATTTATGTTGCAGAAGAAACTGGGATCCCTTGAATGGCAGTCAGGGCCGGCCTTTGGTCAACTGGTGCAAAAGGGCATCACGGCGTCCCTTTCTACACCACCTGGTGCCCCCATCCTGGTCTACCTACATCATCCAGATTGTTTTTTTTCTTCATTTTTCTTACAGTTTGTCTTACTCTTCAGTTTTCCTGTATTCCTTCAATATATTTTAAAGAATCAATTTCTTTACTACAAAAAATAAACAATAATTACTAGAAAAGTGCCCCTGCTAGAGCAGCGCCCTAGGCATGTATTATTACTGAAGGTTGGGTTAAAATAGCAGAAAGCACTCTCATTATACCAGAGTTTTATACTTGATGTTAGATCCAATGAAAACTGCAATGGAATATCCATAATTGTTAAAAACAACATCACCTTGAGGCAGATTCCTACAGACCCACAAACTGAACTTATTGAGTTACAAATCACATTAAACAGAACCGGCTATCAAAATGTAACATGTTACAGAAGCCTCTCAATATCACCTGGAAAACCATGTTAGAATATATTGGATGAACTTCCAAATAATTCATTTTCTCCAGTGGAACTCTGGAAGTTTATATTCTAACTTCCAATAGGGCATCTTGAGCCTTTGACAAAAATCAGGTTATGTCAAACAAAGAAGTATTCATATCTCTACAGTTATGAAAATGTAAATGGCAAACAGCTCAGCACAAAGTAATCTTTACAATGATAGTTAAAACTATCGTGTAGATCTTTTAATTAAATGTTTTAAGCCATAATAAACAAAAAAAGAATATTAATGTTGTAATATTTTGTAAACAACTTACAATATCTTAGTAACCTCTTAAGTTACGTGCATAATATCAGCAGCATTTTGTTCATTCAACTTTGAACATTCATATGAGGTTAAGGAATTCTGTGTTACACGTTTTTTGAAATATTTACAGAAAGATGAAAATTATAACCATATAAACAGCATATGAACAACAATGAATATCTCTTGTGCATCACTGGATAAAGGCTAAGTACCAGTGCAGCTGTATTGCCCATCATGTCAGCTTTAAAATAAAATCTTTAAATAGTTTGTATGTAGTATGATTTTGGAACTATTAATGCAATTAAGAGCAGGCAATGTTAGGTGCCTGCAAGCATCAGTAGGATTTAACTAGGAAAATGCCTGGAGGCATCACTAGGCTTTAATGATTTAACAGAATGCCCATAGATAAACTGGGATACCTATACCTCAAATGAAGAATATGCCCACAAATTCTGAAAATTCATAAACAAGAACTTCCTGGAATAAACTTTCAAAGAGCCCACTTGAGGACAAAATATTCATGACCTGAGCCTTACAAATATAGCATGTGTCTGTGCTTTACTCCCTGATATACCCTTCCTAATTAAGTCTGACCACAGACTATTAACCTTCTCCTACCAAACCCCAAAACCATCAGATGCAAATATCACTTTATACAAAGACCTCATATGTACCGTCCTCCTAAAATTCTATGATGAAGTCTCAAGATTCAGGTAGAGCTGTATCCACCAAGATGTTTACAAGACATGTAGTTATGCACATAATTTCTATACTCACTTGATTAAGTATATTATCCTGGCAGTCCCTACCAGATCACAACAAAATGTGAAGTTTATGAGAAAACCATGCTGGTGGCTGATATGCATAAATTAACAATGCAGTGAAAGCTTTTTAAAATATACAGCAAAACAAAAGAACCACAAATCAAGGTCAATATGAATAAAATATCAAAGTCACTGAAAAACACCACCCGGAAAGCTAAGGTTAGTATCAGAAGCTAAGGTCAATTACAATTCCTTCGTTAGTAATTTCAGGAAATTAAGAAATAGCAGCCAACATTACTCTGAACATATAAAAATTGCACTACCTAGTTGGATCCAGTTGATATTGATAATAATGCTACCAAACTAATTCAGTGACAGTTTCACTTATGTGACAACTATGCAGACTCACATATCCTAGAGGATTGCTGCTTCCCCCATTATCATTAAAGACCACTTACAAAGGTACTTTCCAAAAAATATCCTCCAAGGTGCATTATAACATACCTGTCTGCCTGCTGAACAGTACTAAATGGACCCACTCCTCAGTTTTATTCAACCTGAGCTTAGGCATTGGCTTTGTCCCTGAGGTATGGAAAACAGCTGCTATGATACCACTTGACTATGAAACCTGGAAATTATACGTCCATTAGTCCGATGATCCTCAACTGCATCTGCATGGAACAGGAATAAGTGACCAGATAAAAAACAATATCATTAATCTTACAAGATGAGACTCACAACAGTTTGGCTTTGTTAAGGGTAGAGCATGTATAATGAATCTGGTAAACATTTTTGAGAGGGTAATACAAACTGTAGACAGTGGTCATTCTGTTACTACAGCATAGCTTATCCTCTCCAAGACATTTGATGCCTTAGCACATGCTAAAATAATGAACAAGTTAAGTGCACTACAAATTTATCCCTATGTAGTTATGCGGATGGCAGATTTGATGAGGGACAAAACCCATGCAGGCAGGTGCATCTTCAGAGAACATGAAGATGACCAGTGAAGTTGAATATGTTGTGGAACCTCTATTATACAACATCAAATGCTCAGATCTCCAAGTCAAAAATGAGGATCACTGTTTAACCAATTTTGAGGAGTATCCATGTTGAGTCACTGAAGGTTGTTTCAGTGAATAGAGAAGAAACTGAAAAAACTTTGCAGAAACTATCTACAGCAAACATAAGAAGAGTCCCCACCCCCATCCCAGTCACACAATATTGGAGAAAATGGCAAACTCTACTGCCAGACAAAATGGTTTTGGTGAACAGTGTTCAAACATTTCACATTTGCCGAAACTACCTGTGGTAACCTGACATGCTGCCATTTGCAGATGATTGTAAGCTTGCTGTTTATCTTCAAGTCACACTCTTAAATGCAGAAGCTCAGACTTTAGCCTGCACATGTTGATAGGTAGTGCACAAAAATATGCTAAAACTGAACACTAAAAAAATGAAATATTATCGCATTTGTTCAACTATCAATCACTCCATCTAGATTATAGTACAGGAAACACCCCATTCCAAAATGAAAATGTTGTGAGAGACCTAGGAACATGTGTAGATAATACTGTGTACTTTCATCATGATGTTGCAACAGTGTGAAGAAATCTTTCTGTTTAGTGCAGCTGATCACAAAGGTTATCCCTTCTAGATCCAAAGAAGTCCTTCCACTCTATATTTTGCACTGATTAGGCCTATCATCAAATACAATGCTCCAATTGGGATATATCTTACTAGACCTATCAAACAGTTGGCAAGATCCCAAAGAGTCCTAATGGAAAAAGATCATGGACCTTAAAGACCTGAGCTACCAGAAGAGACTAGAAGATTTCTTACTGTGTTCAGTGTTCTGTAGACTCCCTAGGGGCAATCTGAGCCTCACTTTTCAGGCCATTAGGGATGCAGTACTCCAGTGCTTTTTATATCAACAAAAATGAAACAGTCCAGCTAAAACTAACACTGGAGATCTGATCTTACTTCAACAAATAACAAATCACATTGTTGTGATAGATTCATCACACAATGCCTTCCCCATTCTCTGGTACAAACATTCATTATTGCCTTGCATGGCTCAATTCCTCAGGTGATGTTTCATGAGTTTATTATACAATGTCAAGACTTTACCTCTCATAGAAAGTCCTTATACTCCAAATGGATTGTAATACCTGGTATTCCACTAGTGAGTTTAGTAACTAGACAGAAGGACAGATCAATGCAGTTACAAAACAATTTAAATTTGTCCTCCATTTTTTCTCATCAGTTGCAGGTAAAACTCATGCAACTTCTTTCATCTTTTAATCTTTTCACCTTTAAGTACTTAAATTTAACAATTGATTCACATAGCTGCTTTCATTAGTTGTGAAACATGTTCATCCTGAGTATTAAAAACTTAATCTACTCTTTCTTCTGATGCTGCACTGCATTTAACAATAAATCCTTGTACTGCAAGTCATTTGCCTCCAATATGGGAGTACTTATAAACACTCCCCGGGATTCATGAAGCTTGCGGCAGGTGCCGGAGTAGCGTCGGCGATCTAGCACCAAATATGGCGATTCAGGTATGAGCTGTTTCCACATGCACTACCAGCGTACGCCAGAGCTACACAGCTCCTGGCGCATGTATGCTAATTACCCCATGCGCAGCAGTGTAGCATGCAAATTAAGGTATATAGCGATTCATGAAGTGGTGCAGGCGTAGCATAAGCATGAAGAAATGTAAACCAAAAAAAGGTTTACATTTTTTCAAACATAAAATCGGAGCCATGAAAGTGGACCAAACTTACATATTATAATGTTAATATATGCCAATGGCTAAATATATAGCCAATGGCATAAAAAAACATGCACAACACATAAAAAAATAACATTTAATGTCATGGCCGCACTAACGCAAAGTAAAACCGCAGTGCATCTGTGCGCAAACGGGATCACAAGGAAAATATATTTTAATGTCATAAAACTGCAATGTAACACAATTCATGAATTTCCCATAATAGTCAGTGGCACTCATGCTACACCACAACCATGGCGCAAGGGCTGCTAAGGGTCTGTGACAGTATTCTGCACGGTAACTAGGAATTAGTAGTCAATGCCATGCAAATGAGTCAAGTAATACTGAATCACAAATGCCCCACCGGCATAAGGATGTACCACAAGGTATAGTGGTATAACACCGAGGAGTGGCCTGGAGGTAAACATGACATCAAGAGAGGGGTGCGCCACCGTAGCTGTAAGCACATTGGATCATTGCTAATCCAGGTTGCCTGTTGCTAAGCAAAGCCGCAGCATAGGGGTGTGGAAGTATCCATAGATTTGCTTAGCTGAGAGCACAGAAGGTAACCGAAAGTGCATGTGAACGTGGATGAAAATGCGCTCAAAACCCAGTAAACGGCTGTGCATGGTGCGCACTACAGCTGAAACAGGAAGGATAAGGGAAGACAATAAGGAAATGCTGCAGCATGGTAATTAGAGTACAAATGAGTAATTAACACCTAGGAACTCACAGTGGGCCATTGACAACAGCTAACAAGGCTGCTAGCAGCTACCTGCAGAACAGGAAAGGGGAGGTGCCATACAGCAAAGAAAAGAAAACTGTCACAGCAGAACAAAGCAAACTCACAGTAGATCAGCTACATAACACATTTCCCAACACAATCCTGGGTTGTGAAAGTACAAAACAAGAAAGCCGGTAGCTGGATGCATGCCTGACAATGGGAGGGGAATCGGGTTGAAAAGTGAAGTAAAGGGCAATAGATGAATCACAACAGCCAAGCGTAAGTCAACACCAAAGGCCCCACAATAGCAGTACCTGCTGTAAAACCAATAATTAAGATACCCTGCAGCTGGAATTGCACATACACACCCAATTACACCAGCATCATCCATTGCACAATAGTATAAGGTGTGAAAGCCCCACACACACACTTGTGTATTCCCAGACACTCTGCACCATTGGTGTATACAGATGGGGAACTTTTAATATGTACATGTTAGGGGCTGCCATAGCTTTGATTCGCCAGCGAGTGTTGGAGACTGATTGTGGTGTGGAGGATGATGCTGACAACCATCTCAGGCACCAGAGGAGGAGAAGAGTGTTCAGACCCAGGGTAACCTACCAGGGGCTACATGATCTGGAGATAGTAGAGTGTCACAGGGTGGACAGGGACATCATACAGCAACTTGTTGTGCTGTGCCAGCCACGCCTCAGAGCCAGAAGTAACAGAGGGGAACCCATCCCAGTGGAAGTGAAGGTATGTGTAAGCTTGAGAATACTAGCCACAGGTACCTTCCAAAGGCCAACTGGGGATATCATGGGGATCTCACAGGCATCAGCATCCAGGGTACTCTACCAGTACCTGGATGCCGTGTTACCACATGCCAATGAGCACATATACTTATCCCGAACGCAGGAGGAGTTGGCTAGCAATATGCATCTCTTCCACTGTGTGACAGACTACCCAGAGGTACTGGGTGCAATAGACTGCACACACATACACATCAACTCACCACCCAGTGAGCAGGGTAGGTGCTACATTAACCGCAAGGGATAACCCTCCATCATCTTCCAGGTCATGTGCAATGCCCAGGGCATTATCATGGATGTGTGTGCTGGCAGCCCTGGAAGCTATCATGACTCCCACATCTGGCATGCCACACAGCTGTATCAGGTATTTGCGAGGGGGGACAACCCATATGGCCACCTGGTGGGTGATGCTGGCTATGCACTGGAACCGTGGATGATGACTTCCTACAGAAATGCACACACAGCCATGCAAGAATGCCATAATGAGGCACATGCAGAAACCAGAATCATCATAGAGCACGTGTTTGGGATGCTGAAATCACGGTTCCATTGCTTGGACATATCTGGTCAAGCCTTGCAGTACTCTCCAGGCATGTGTGCCCACATATTCATAGTATGTGCCATGCTACACAATATGATCCTGTGGAAAGAGCTGCAGGAGGGACAGAATAGTGAAGGCCCTCACAGCCCACCACGATTGCCAAGGGACCCACAGGCACCGAGGGACTCAGACCATGAACACCCTGTGCTAGCCCCAGTAGGCAGACTGATGCGTGGCTAGTATGCCCATGCCTTGGCAAAGAGGGAACATATAGCACACACACTGACAGTGTAGGCACTCATAGACTGACACCCTTCTCCACCTGCACACACAGCAAACATGGATAGCACACACACACGACAACCTGTAAATTGTCATGTATAGGTGGTCTACTGTGTACATTCTACATAGGTAGCCCTCAATTATTGTACAAACAGCTGTCATTGGCACAAGGTAAGTCAATACCTGAACAGTAAATTAAGCTATCAGCATGTGTCCATACTGTATGTAGACGTTCATAGATACATAGGTAGGTAGATGCCTAACTGCCTGAGGCCACTCATAAGCATAGGCAAAAAGTGTCTGCTGTCGCCACCCCATCGATTAACTAACTGTCCCTCTGTGGAGCAGAGCCAATTGCGGGATCCCTGGGGTGTATCCACTGTTCCCCACCCACTCTGCAAGGATTCCCTGGAGTGTTAGTGATGGGTTGTGTATAATGTAATCAGGGATGTAGTTCCAAATAATGGGGAGTGTCCCTGACAGGAATCTTCTCAGATGCTTACATGTTACATAGTATACCTTAAACACAGCTTGCATATACAGGTAGTATTCCACAGAATAATAAACATGTGCAACACACAACCGCTGAAGGGCATTAATCATCCTTGCACTACCAGTGCCTGCTCTGAGAGGTAAAATACCACTGCCAGGATTAGAACACGCAACCATGTTCACAATAACATACCACTAAGCTACCTGAGATGTACCAATGGTAGTTGTGTATACTGACAGGATAAAACACAAAAGGTAGGAATGTTTGGAAATAGGACAAACTGGCATGTACCCAATAAAAGGTGTATGTTATATATATATATATATATATATATATATATATATATATATATATATGCATCAACATATATAGAGAGAGAGAGAGGGAGAGAGAGATATATGTCGATATATGGGGATATACATATATATGTAGATATATAGATAGGTTAACAACATCTACATAGCCATGGAGGTACATATAAATGGGATACCTACCATATACCGACTGCTTGACATACCGACGCGCGTAATCCCGTGGCTTAAGGTCCGAAAGAACACAGTACCAAAACACCAGATGCGCGAGGTTTAAAATCACGATGTTAAGGGACAGTTAGTCAGTGCTTCTGGTGTTACGGTTCAGGTAGGTTACTGTGTGGAAGTGTGTTTCTGAGGGCTGTAGTGTGTGTAAGTGTGTGTTCTGAGTGTGGTGTGTGTTCCTGGGA
This sequence comes from Protopterus annectens, assembly GCF_019279795.1. Lineage (NCBI taxonomy): Eukaryota > Metazoa > Chordata > Ceratodontiformes > Protopteridae > Protopterus > Protopterus annectens. The sequence continues at coordinate 129,146,403 of NC_056744.1, forward strand.
GACTGTAATGTGTGGGTGTGGGTTAGCTTTGTGCATCTGTTTGCATGATCTAGGAGGTAGAATATTAAAGTAGGGGTGGTGTGGGGGGTGCAGACACCCACATGGGGTCGTAGGGGGGCTTGCCCACCTGCTCATACGTAGGGTAGGATGGTTTGTTTGGATGCGGTGGGTAGCAGTGTGTCTGTGTGTGCGTGTGTGTGTTCCATGTTTGTGTTACTTAGGCGAGTTACTGTCGTTGTCGGTAATGTGGGGTATGGGAGTCTCGGCCTGGTACTGTGGGCGTTGGAACTGTATGGTTTCGGGATTCCATAGGTATCCCATATACAGCGGTTGAAGTGTTCATATATGAGTATAACATGGACCATAGCAATCACACATTCCACCACGAGCAACCTTTATGAACAAAGGATATGGAGAGTATATGCCTATACACTATTACAAATATGTGCTATGGACATGAGCCAATGATAGGGTTACCACCTGTCCCACTTTGCGAGGGACAGTCCCTCTTTGGGTGGTTGTGTCCTGACCAAATATATTAAACGTGGCAAATGTCCTGAGATTGTAGGACATAATTATGTCCCATATGCAATGTAATAGTTGCATACAATAGTTCTTTCTGTATCTAAAATACCTACATGTTACAAGAAACAGGATAAGCAACTAAACTTCTACAAGAATAAGCTTATATTTAGGCAAGAAAGGAAAGTTCTATCCCTTGTACTGACCGTGGGTATGTGTCGGCCTGTAAAATGTGATGTGTGTCCCAAAAATGTCCCACTATGGCCATATGAAAAGATGGCAACCCTAAGAGGGTCAGTCACCAACACAACTACAATGACTGCAAATACTTATGACAGAAATACACAGCTTTCATGTAGCAAAACTTTAGTACATTCTGATGTAGTGCCGAAAGTATTCAAGGACTAACATCACCTGCATGCTATACAGGATGAATCAGCCTGCAATTACCATAGTATTAGTCCACTAAAGGATAGGTGATCAAATAGGGAAGGAACCCTCATGCACATATCGATTATGTATAAAAGCAGTTCCTACACACCTGCATCTGCTATGCACACTCACCAACATCACCCCCACACCCAAACAAATTACAATACAAGCTGTAATAACATCACAAATCATTCACTCACTGTACGACATCTGCAGAAGCCTTAACATACCTTGTCAGAGACACACTAACATGGCCCTATGTAAAATAGTTGCTGTTATAACAATGGAACAGCTAATGATGTTACAGGGTTTGTTTGCACTAATCCCATTTCAGAGGGTTGTGTGTACACTGGGAAGTGTTACCAGTTACCAAACAGCACACTATGATACACATGTACACCAAATCAAGGATGTCTGGTGAGCACACTGTAAACTACATAACAGTTCATGCATAGCCATACAGCCTTGAGCCGCCCAAACTTCCTTGCCAGACTGAAACATCTGCAGAAGTATCAGGTACAAACAAACCCTGCATAAGTAGCAATGTTCTGAAATATAACAGCTGTACTCACATGTAGAACAAAATCTTCTAGCCATTACACACAATCCACAGGAGTCATGAAGCTAATATATCTCTGTCTGTCTCCATATAGCTGTTGAAATACATCACAAACAACACATCCAGGCCGTCTTCCTCGAAAGTAAGGCAAACGGAAAATGCCCAAAAGGAGTACACAGTTATACATCACTGTTGCCATGGTATCGGCTAATGGAGTAGCTGCACAGCTGATGTGCATCTAATTAACTACTTTGGAACACCAATTGGTGGTCAGGATAGCACGTTACCGATATTTAACTAGAAAAGGATGGCTTATCAGATATTCAAACCATCCATATATACCAGCAGAACGTTACAAAGAAGATTGAAACACAAACTGAAAAGGATTGAATCAACAGTCAACGACACCTCGGGTTACTAATAAGGTATGTAGAACACTCAGTATGTCTGTGTATTTAGTACCTGTTCTGTAATATTTAAAGTGCACGCAATCCATACAGTGGAAACAGTTATCTTGTAGTGATGTATTGTTAAGCATAGTAATGCTTGTAGTATTTATGTGTACTGCTGTAGGTCACAAGGCAAACACCACATACACCACAAGGGATGCTATATAAGGGCTTTGAACACAAATATTCCTCACCAGCCGTTGTCAGTGGCAGGGCTGGTCCAACAAGTATGTGCTATAACAGGGGATAGTATATGTTGATATATTGTAACAGTAGCCATATGTATGGGTGTATTACTGAGAATAACATGTCGAAGGTTGGCCCGCTGTGCAATTATGATTTGCATTGTGGGATATTGTGCCAATAACTGTGTAATGTACAGTATTGTAGGCAGATATGTATTACAAGTTACATAGCATTACTGTTATGTTAGGCAAACATTAGGTATGTCTATTGGCATTTACAATACACAATAACAGGACACATATGACATGTAGTCACCCAACAGTTTATCAGCATGATAGCAAAGTAAAATAGAAGAGCTAGTTAACTATCCATGCACATAAGACATGTAATAAGTGCAAAGGTAGGTACTAGGCTGTCTTACCAAGGGTATTTATAAGCCTAACTAGAGTGTGTTGGTTTTCGCCACCTCCATAGGTTAGTTCCCTGTGCCTCTGAATGTCAGAGCCATTAGTTCCCTGTGCCTCTGTCCAGCAGAGCCACTGCAGTGATCCCCGGGGTACACGTCTGTCTCCCATCCACACGTCAAGGTTTCCCTTGAAGAGTGCTAGTGAGGGGCCTTCCTGATGTACATTGGAATCATGTTCCAAAGCATGGGGAGTGTCCGGGTCAGGTATCTATCCATCCAGCACATCCTAGTAATCGTTGTGGTTAGGTGTATATTCCTAGAGCATGTGGCTCTCAGGGGCCTCTTTTTAGGTGGAGCATATCCAGCAATACTGGGTTGGACATGGGCCTTGTATGTCAAGCAGAGATCACCTGTGAGTATGCAGTATGCAACCGAGTACAGCTGGAGTTTCTTAGGTTGGGCTGCATAGGTCATCTGTTTGAGGTCAGTAATCCTCTTGGTGTGGTACTGTTGTGGTCTTCCAAGCTGTTGCAGTTGTCTTCTAAGGTATATCCCAAATGGGGTGTTGTATCCTTTAATGGGTTTAATAAGTCATGAGTAGAGAGGCACAATGTCCTCCTTTGATCCATTAGAGATTAGGGGGGCCACGTAGAAGGATATTCTAACCACCTTGTCATTATAGGTATAGAAGGAGAGATTGCTATCTACTGGGGTACCCAAATCCCTTATTACCTTTTCTGTATGTAGGGGACTAGTACCTATGTGGTAGTCCTCGGGTAATTAGTTATATTCAAAGGGGATGACTATGCACTTTTTGGCATTCAGCTTGAGGCCATGATATTGACACCAGCTATCCGTCTCAGTTTGACCCTTCCAGAGGGTGTCTGTAATAGCTGGGGAAACAATTATGTCCCCTAGTTTGCAGTTGTCTGCAAATATTTTCAACCAAAACCCTCCTGTACTTGCCTGTATGTCAGAGAATTATATACCAAACATGAGGGGTCCTGGGACTGAGCCCTGGGGGATGCCACTTGTAACTGGTATACAGTCAGACCTAGGGTATGCAACTCCCACTGTGTGGGTTCTGTCTGTGAGCCACTTTGCAAACCATCACGTTCAGGCAGATGGGTATGTCGATAATACCAGAATGAGGAATGGTGCTGAAACCCTTTGAGAGATCTAGGTAGGCTGTGTGGACCTCCTTACTCTCATCTAATGCCTTGGTAACTGTCTCTAAGAAGTCCACCAGGTTTAGGAGGCATGGTCTGCCCTTAACAAAGCCAAACTGAAAGGGGTCAAAGATTTGGAGGTACCCAATGGCTCTGTGACTGAGATCCATGATGATGTGCTCCATAGCCTTGCAGACCAGGCTAGTCAGGCCTATAGGGCAATAGGTCCCATAGTCCATTGTGGCGCCATCTTTATGGAGTGGGATAACAGCTGCTGTGCACCATTCAGGGGGCACTAAGCCCGATGTAAGGCTATTATTGAACATGGTGTGTAGGTGGGGAGTCAGTACATTCTGAAGTTCATGTAAAACGCAGCCTGGGATGTTGTCCGGTCCCATGGATGCTGTGATATTGGCTTTAGAGTGTGCAGCTTTGAGAGGGGGGAAAGGTAGCACTGAACCTATCTGCCAGGATGTTGTCAATATCAGCTGGTTCTGTAATGTTCGTGCCTTTGTGCTGTAACTCAGAGCAGATCTGGGTGTTGACATCGAGATATTGGACATAGCTATAGAATGCTTTGTGGTTGTTGTTGGAATTAGTGGTGGTTTTGTTTTCATAGCTAGCTTTGGAGGATCTTATAAGGGATCTCACCTTCTTACTGAGGCTGACCACGGAGCTCCTCCACACATGGGATTGTACTCTCTTTTGCAACAGTGTCTTCCTCCTGTTGTACAGTTTGTTTATGGCAGGTGACCACCAGATTGGTTTCCTTAATTAGGAGTATAGCATCTTGGTTCTGTTTGGGATAACAGAATCCATGCACTCATGTAAGTGCTTATGGAGTGCATTTGTGTAGGATTCAGCAGTTGTAACATTATTGTCCATCTGCATGGGTGTCATGATGTTCACCACGTCTGTCTTAAGAAGCATGAAGTTGGCTTTGTAGACATATTATACTGTGGTTCCCTTAATGGGGGTGGGGGCTGGATGTGGATATCAACGGTGTTCAGCTCATGGTCAGATCGGGCCAACAAGGAGTTAACTTCAGATGTGGAACACCGGTCACTCATGTTGGTAATGCCTAGGTCTAGGATATTGTTGCCCCTGGTGGGTGTGTGGATATGTTGATCCAGGGCATTGGTGTTTATGAATTCCAGAAAGCATTGAGCTAATGAGTTGGTACATGAGTAGTCTTCTCAGTTAATGGTGGGGTAGATTCAGTGAGACTATATGATGAGTGTGGTGTGGTGCGAATGTTTATCTTCTCCACATGACTGTCAGGATCAGGCTTGGTTGGAGAGAGCTTTACCTCCAGTTTGGCTAGATAAGTGCATCTCTCACAGGTTGTAGTGTTGGGTGGTAGGCGGAGAGGGTTGTCTGTGTACATGAGGCAATTTCTACATTGCCTCAAGATGTCCAGATTCATCAGACAGACAGGAGAGAACACTGGCAGCTGACTTTTGGATATGCCTGAATATAAAACTAGTTTCCCCTAGATAAGTGAGGAAAGTGAGTACAAGGGTTATTTTACTCTAAGCAAGTGAGAAAAGTATGTACAAAACCTGTTTACCTCTAGGTAATGAGGAAGATTGAGTGCTATAGTAATTAGTAGCTTACGTAGTGCTTACAAGTTCTGAACAAGTGCTGAACATGAATAAGCAATCCAGATAGGGTATTGGATAACATAAACACACTGCCCTCCCAACAGGTACACAGTCATATATCCATGTACACCACAGAGCCCCTGTACCCACAACTATGCAGGTACAAGCTGCACTCAGGCTGCATGGGACCTGTCCACATCACAGGTTGTATCATACACATATGGCAAAACAAGATGCTCTCCACGTGCACATAATGTAAAACATAGCTCCATGTCCGGCTGTGTACACACTGAATGGTGCACACCAACAGGTATCACAACCCATAAAGGGGGAGACACCATTGATAATGGGAAATACTGCACTACTACCCTGCTGAGTCTGGTCTGAAAGGCCATGAACCTTGATCAAATTATTTGATGTCAGCAGTACAGATGTAGATGACAGTAAGGTTGATTTCACAGTACATATCATAACCTTGCCAGGTCATAGGACATCATCACCCATACTGTGTTCCACCTACACTCAGTATACTAGATGTACATTCCTATGTCACAGGAGTGTTTTGCAATGGGACTGCTGGCAGAACTAACACTACAGAAGGTGTCTAAATAATACATGCTCACCACACCAGTGGTAGCTACAGTAAGACAGGGTTAATTAATTGTATTCCCCCTCATTGTAGTCCATACTTCACAGACAAACAGAAGGCATCTGCCTATTGATGTATGCAAATGACTATGACCTAGGAGCAATAGCCGACTCAAGAGTGTTGTGGACAACATACAGAAGGGGCTTTGTGGGTGAGGTGTGTGTGACATATGGCCACAATCTGACAGATACATATTGCATTGTCACCCCTATGTTAATAACCCTGTACCCATGAACTACCACCTAGGTAGCAGTCAACATAATGGACACTGTGTGTAAGGGATGCAGCTGGGCAGTTGTCTTTCCTGTGATAGCTATGTCACCACACCTGTCAGGTATTCATATGTGGCAACCCTAATAATGACAGGGTGCCTTCCATGAATATAGAGATCATTGTCCAGCCATACACAACACTCAAGTGACCCATATCAGATCACATATTTCCTTTAAGGGGTATTGGCTATGTGCAGATGGCCTACACCAGCTTTCCCATTCCCCATCCCCACTATGTAGCATGATGCATACCCTGAATAAATCCATGTCCAACCCAACATCCTGATCTTAAACACATACATCATGGACATCCACCTTCTACATGCTGGACAGATCCTTGTCTCATACACTTTACATAGTCCTGCCATACTATGCATTCCTGTCCGTCAAAGCTGCACATCACTCCCCTCTCAGACATGGTGTGATGATCGCATGGTAAATGTATCATTAACCTTGTGTATCAGTAATGTGGCACTGCTCCACTTGGCCCCAGAGACCCGTCTGTCAGCTACAGCCAGGAAACCTTTCATCCTAGATTCATACATGGCCCATGGCATATAGCCTACTAGTTGACTTTGACTGTACATGCTATGGTTGATATCCATCATTGCAAATACCATCTGGCTAGCCAGTGTCCCATGTGTATCACATGTGGAACACAGGTGATACATAGCAGGATGTTGAATTGATGTACAGTGCTGTGTAGATGTATATGGCAGAATACATACATGTAAAGCCTTATGTGAGCAAGTCTGCAGGGTAACATATTATGTCTGTTAAGGCAGTGTAAGTCTTTATATGTGACATATACACAGCATCAAGGTCAACTGCATTAATGTGGACACATCCAGCCATGTGCTGATAGGTAGGAGCACCAGTACAGGAAAACAGACATGCCCACATCATGACAGCATCCACATGGAGTATGAGAAATGTAATCAGGTGACACACACACATATATGATGATAATATCCACTCACCATTGAGTGTCACATGTGTGTGACACAAACACGTCAATGTCATGTAGATTTGCAAATGCAACTATTTAATCGTAATAAATGCAATACACATGTATGTTCAGCTGTAGCTCTGTATGTCTCTGTGAGTTACTGTGACCTGTCTCCATCATTATGTCTTTCAGGTGTGACGCGTGCAAGGCTACCCCCATTTACCCGCTTGGGGGATGAGACCCTCATCCTATACCTACTTGACAGTCATGATATCCTGTTCAGCCATGTGCCTCAGGATGCACAGCAGCGGGATGCCCTGTGGATGGAACTTCGCAGGAGGGTTAATGATGTGGGTGGCCACAACTGCACATACCAGCAGGTGTGCAGACACTGTACAGACCTCATTAGATGGGCGAAACAGCGTGCGAATGCAATCACCAGGGAACAAGGTGCAACAGGTGGTGGACCACCAATCCAGCCCCCACTCACACATACCGAGGAGCTACTGGCCAACCTGGGGGCACCTGCAGAACCACATCCACAAGCCTTAGCCAATATTGTGGAGGTGGGTGTCTCTCAACAACTGAGCCTGGAGTTGCCTGGTAAGACAGTACTGGACCTATAACAACTATATTCCATATAGTTGCATGTGTCACTGTACAAAATGTAATGTAACATCATATACAAGGCATGCATACACACATGCCGCATACTATAGTATGCTACTCTGTGTATGCACACATGTGTATACACCATAGTATAGTCTAATGTACTTGTGTATGTGTTAACATGCACAATGCAACCTGTAGCCATCATACAGGCATGGATAATGCTCATACTGCTCTGTTACTCCTATTTAGGTACCTCTGGCATTCCGCTGTGACAGCAGCCCATTGCAGGTGAGACTGTTATTATTTATCAAGCATCGTAATGCACAGATCTATCTGCCATGTGGCCATTTACAACATGTACACATAATGTATGGTCCTGTCATAATATACAGGTTGGGCCTGCAATGCATCACAATGCCTACCCATGTGCAACACTTGCAAACTATGTGAATCACCTCACCGACATCAATCCTCGCAAACTGTCATTGCCAGATGTGTGGACAGCTGTGCATACAATGGTGAAGGTGCTGTTCACTGTAGAGACATGTACTACAGATCAGAACTACACATGTGGGGAATATAAACAGTACTACACAGTGGGCTGGAGTATGGCCAGCCCACAGGATTCACTGGTGTGGATCATAGCCCTGCTATGAATGTCACACAATGTGATGTGCTATCTTGACATGTCCATCACATCTAGTGGCCTGGCTGCAACACTGCCTAACTAACCTGCAAACATATCCCACATACCACCCTTTGTCTGAATAACCCTGTCGTCAGTGGAGCATATGACATCTATGGGTGTATGTCATATGGGACAACACAGACATGTGAAATAGATGCCCATCACAATAATTTGGCCAACACATGTACACACATGGCCATGGAGGATGGCCAGAGACATGAAGCAACACACACAGTAGACGTGATGTGCTTGTGTGTACACCCTGTTGTACAATGGCTACACATTGTACAATGGCTACACATGGTCCAACTATGGCCTTTGTGTAATGGTTATATTGTAGATGTGGAATACTAGATATCCTACAGGCCTGTGCACATCTTGTGTAGGCGTGACATCAATCCACCACATAAGATGTGTTGAACAACTTGAGGGTGTCGCAATAGGTGTGACATCAATCCACCACATAAGATGTGTTGAACATCTTGAGGGTGTCACAACATGACAGCAGTCACTTGTACAGTATCCACATCAGCCCACAGAAACAGTACATTCCCCTTTCTGGTGTTGGGCATCAATGTCATACTTGCTTCTCATGTTTGTGTTTGTGTGTGTGGTACACATATGTCATGTGGGACATGGTGTACCGATGTGTTCACCATGTCTGGCCATAGTTGCCAGGCAGCAGCAATATGGTTGCAGATGTGCAGGGTTGTCATCCGTATACCCTTCAGTGACCTGTGTCACACATTCCACATCATGGTTTAGTGTGTATACACCTCAGTGACGTGGGTCCCATTCCACAGTATGTATGTATTGTATCTGAACACAGTCATGGCTATGAACTTTGTCTGTAACTCATACTGTATAGCAATAGAGATGCCTCATGATTCCCTGCAATGGCCATGCACATCAGCTAAATGTGCAGTATATCTGTAGGGCAGACACACAACACTGCATCGGGACAGCATTACCCCACTGTATATTTGACAGGACACCATTGTGTTAAACATGTATGCATGTCATTGCACATGTCAGCAGATCACATGTCATACTACATGTGATTGTCAAGGTCATATGCCACACATCAGGCAGGTATACTGTTAACCTGTGCTGGTCTACATGGTGTAATACAGAGATGTATGCTAACTACTACTATGATTGTGTAATTTGCATGACATCTGCTATGACACATGCATGCTGTTGTGTGCAACCCAGGGATGTATGATAACTACCACTATTATTGTCTGCGCTGCATGCTGTCTGCCATATCACATGCATGTTGCATGCCTTCTGTCATATCACATACATGTGTGTGTGTGTGTGTGTGTGTGTGTGTGTGTGTGTGTGTGTGTGTGTGTGTCTATTGTATAGATTGTAATGTACAGTTCTTGTCTGCCCTCACAGGTGATGTAGGTGTGTTGCACTCCTGCAGTACATCTGATGTTAGTGTCCCCGCAGACTCTAGCAGTGATGATGAACATATGATTGAGGCACAGGCAGAGTTGTCAGGGGCTGAAACTGTGCCATTGGTTGCCATTCCAGCTATACCCCCCTCATCCCCGCACACAGATCCCATGCCTGCACATACCTCATCACCAGTGGCCATAGAGGAAGGACAATTGGCGTGTAGTAGCTTGAAACAGGAAAGTGTGGGAGCTATGGAAGGTGAGCCTGCACACCATGGTGTCAGCCAACTGACTGGTGGTGCCCCATACAGGCATGTGGCCAGTGCTGCTCATAGGAGGAACTCTGGCCAACATGCTCCTGCAAGACAGAGTGCAGCAGCTGGTGTTACCAGACGCATGTTTCAGGCTGTAATGGAGGCACAGGCACATGCTGAATGGCACAACAGAGAAGATCAGAGGCTTCAGAGGGCTGCTGTCCATTCTTTAAACAACAACATCCAGGTAATGGTAAATGCTCAACAGCAGATTGCTGAAGCTTTGGATAGACAGTTGGGTGACATGGCTGGAGTCCTTGACCATGGCATGACAATCCATGAGCATGAGCTGTCTGTGTTGGAACATCTGGTAGGAGTGAGGCATCTGGCACGTGGATATAGGCCTGCTACATCACCTGTTTCAGGTTTGCGTGTATGAGCTACCTCACATGTCCGGTCCCATAGTGGTGGTAGCAGCAGCAGTGCATCTGGTGCTATGCTGTCCACACCACAACAAAGCAGGCCATGTGCTCATGGCCTGGGATGGTCCCAACAGGGACACAGTTCCAGTGGACAAGTGACATCAGACAGTACCCAATCTGCACTTCTGCCTGGTAGTGCCTCTGCAACCCCTGGCAGGCACAGGTCACATGTCCATGGCCGGACACTGTGAACTGTAAAACCTGGCCTGTACAGTTTTCAGCTGTCTATAATACCCCTGTGTAGGTCAGACACATGCCAGAACTGTGTGCATACATACACACACACACTGGAAACATATGTAGGGCACCGCAACACACACATGCATAACATCCACATGCCCAATTAGATCAAAGGCCCTAACCCACACACGTGATGTCATCAAATGGTGCAGCCTAGGCCTCTGGCAAACATTATCACCCTGTGCATATGATGATGCCCTGACATCCACACCATTGGTGCAGGGAAATGCTCATATGGTATGATGCACAGGGTTAACAGACTAGGAAGATAAGTGTAGTTTACAATTATTGAGTACTGTTGACAGGCAGCAGGCATACCATGTACTACAGGTGTACAATGCATTTCGTACTGTTAAAAGTATGTGTCTTGTGTAACAACACTAACTGCATGTTGGTCATGATGTTCTGCTGTCCTCCTTCAGGTCTAATCGCATGTGACGGTGGATGTCAGTGTTTGCAGTTAGTGTCCCATATGTCAATGTGGACTATTCACAGGTATGTATGAATATACCAGCATGCACCATGTAGCTTCCACATAACAGTGAGAAAATCCCACGTTCCAAACACGTCTACTGATCCAAGATCATGATAGCTGTGTATTAAGCTACTGTGGCTACAGACATGACATCCATACAGGGTGACATCACAGGTACAGTTACGTGGAGTGGTGTGGTAAGAGAGCAGTCTAGCTAATTACAAGGGTAGAGGCCAGTGGGAAGTGTGATGCCTCATTGGGAAGTAGTAATACACATTCCCATAACAGGATGCCAACACACAACTGCACCCACATACTCAGGTATTGACACACATGTATTCAGTGACACAGTAACACATCCACACACTCATGGATTCACCGACACAGTAACACACACTCGCACACAGTTGCTACTGGTGGGATGAGGACGCCTGCCTATGTGCAAATCATCATTACAGTACTGTGCACCTACATGATGTGCCACAGAGAATACACATGTACAGGTAGTCAGTATGGCCTAAGATTAGGGACATCAACATGGATAGTAGATTGCATCGTCTGGATGGGGGGAGGGGTCTTATCAGTTCAGTATGGTAACATATATCCTCACTCCAGGGACCAGACAGCCATACATACACACACACACATATACACACACTGTGGCATTCAGTATTGAATACACCTATGTCACGCACATACAGATACCTCACATGTGTGAGATAAATGCCTCTGCCTATGTCCTGCTTTCTACACTGCTGTCTGTACAGATGTGTACACTAGTGTACAGGAGAGTGAGTAACAATTGAGATGTATTCCCCACCATACGTGACATATATGGACACACGCAACCACACATGCCAGTACTGTGAATCAAAGACCTGCCTAGCTCATGATATGTATGACAGACTTACAGCAGTATTGCATGCGTTATAAAGTGTACTGATGCTTCCTTTGGCAACAGTGCTAATATATGCACATGGGATGTCTTAACGGTTAACAGGTGTCAAGTGATTTACCTTCGCTGTCACCCTGACCTCTGTCTAAGTTGTGTGTTATGTCCTTCAATTAACAAAACTATTGCTTACTGGTTACACAGGTTATTGTAGGACCACTTTTGACACACCTCCGAGCTGTCCTCAGCAAACATCCATCTGCAAAGATGCCCCACCACTTAGTTATTTCCACACATCTGTCCATACCTGAGGTACAGCTTTCCGTACATTCAGCATATCACCATATACAGCTGGCAATGTTGAGGCTGCATTGCAACTGCATGATGTACTAGGATACATGTCACCTGCATACATCAGCAACTGCACACGCATGTTATCTGAATGGACACCACTACATGTACATGTGTGTAGGTCCTACAATCCTGTCATTTGGGCATGTTTGTAGGCATTGCAATTGGTGGACATGTGTAATGACATACATGACACATGGACTGTTGTATGATATGATAGGTGTAATGGGTGACCGGTATAGAGGGAATGTTACCTCTGTCAACATTGATATCACACCTTATGTACTGTTAGCATTCAGCAGCCATGGACCTACATTCCATGTGCATGTGTGTAATGGCTGTAGCCACCTGTTTGCACAAAGGACAACAACAGCTATGCTATTTACATGTATGTTGTGTGTGTGTATGCGGCATGTAAATACCCAGGGCAGGTACATGTATGTCATATCCATACATGAGGGTGTGTACTAGTGTACAGCAGCAGTCATCTGCTAATGCTGTAAATAACCAAGGGCCCCTGATATGTGTACAGCTGACCTGGTTACAGACAGTGGTATCATTGCATTGCATAACACATGATGCAACTGTGTCAGTACATGGGTACCCTCTACAGTTGATGTAGTGTTTGGTACAGTCCACTGGTCAAGAGTCACATGGTGGTGTACTCTTATATGTCCTACAACATGTATGGATGCTTGTTGGTGGTCTGAGGGCATGGTGGTGTCTTGAGGTTTACATCCTAGAATGCAGCATGTGACACTCTGTCCTGCACATGACTCATCTGTGATGCCTTTTGTGGGGGTACCAGTCAGTACATGTGAGTGGCCTCTATGTATGTGGGGACACCACCACCTGGAGCGGTCCATACCTGTGTTATGGCCCACATGTCTGGTTCTGAGGTATATGGTGGTAGTGCTATTGTGCACTACAGAGCCATCAGCCAGGTGTTCCTCACTGCACAGATGTCAGCACTTCCCATTGTTGGAACTACAGTGAGCAGCTGTGATTATGGATGCTACACATCTAGCACTGGTTAGCATAAGCATACAATGCAGTTGTCTAAGGGTATGGGCATGCCCAGTATAACCTTGTGTAGATGGACACATAGTGCATTCTGAACAGTCCTGTGCTACTAAGTTTGTGAGCATGCCCAGTGACACCTTGTGTTGGTTATGTGCCTCTGTGTATGGGCATGGCCATTGTAACCCTGTATAGTGATAGTAGTCGTCCATTCCACAGATGGGCATATTCCAGGTCAGGATGGATTCCTACTTTAAACACACAGGTTTACAGGTATATGCATCCCTGGTGATGTCCGCATTCCTAGAAGGTCATAATGACAGCCTTGAAATGTGTAGTCTGTGTGGCGTGACTCGTAACTATGTAGTATTGTAATAGTGATCTGTAGATAGGCAGGTGTTCTGTTCCCACCACTGGTGTGTGTGTGTGTGTGTGTGTGTGTGTGTGTGTGTGTGTGTGTGTGTGTGTGTGTGTGTGTGTGTGTGTGTGTGAGTGTGTTTGTCCCCGTCTGCCTGAGGACTGAGTAATGCTTTTAGACTGCTCACACTCCTTACATTTCTTATACCCACCTTTGGCAAAGCTGATGATGTCACCAACCTAAAAATACACCTCTGGGAGTGCTGTGTCCCAGTAATCTCGGTAGCGTGTTCTGTAACTGCATAATGCTGTAGTGTAATGCTGTAGTTAGGTCTGTGTTCTAGTTCCAGACTTGCCGTGTGTGTTTGTCCCCGTCTGTCTGAGGACTGATTAATGCTTTTAGACTGCTCGCATTCCATACATTTCTTATACCCACCTTTGGCAAGGCTGATGATGTCACCCATCTACAAATACATCTCTGGGAGTGCTGTGTCCCAGTAATCTCGGTAGTGTGTTCTGTAACTGCATAATGCTGTAGTGTAATAATGTAGTTAGGTCGGTGTTCTAATCCCAGACTTGCCGTGTGTGTGTTTGTCCCCGTTTGCTGAGGACTGAATCATGCTTTTAGACTGCTCACACTCCATACATTTCTTATACCCACCTTTGGAAAGGCTGATGATGTCACCCATCTACAAATACAACACTGCGAGTGCTGTGTCCCAGTAATCTCAGTAGCACATTCTGTAACTGCATAATGCTGTAATGTAATAATGTAGCTAGGTTGGTGTTCTAATCCCAGACTTACATTTCTTATACCCACCTTTGGCAAGGCTGATGATGTCACCCATCTACAAATACACCTCTGGGAGTGCTGTGTCCCAGTAATCTCGGTAGCACATTCTGTAACTGCGTAATGCTGTAGTGTAATAAAGTAGTTAGGTCGGTGTTCTAATCCCAGACATGCCAAGTGTGTGTATGTGTGTGTGTATGTGTGTGTGTGTTTGTGTGTGTGTGTGTGTGTCTGCCTGCGTGAGACAAATACAGTGCTTTGTAGAGTATGCACTCTCTGTACAAATCGCATGACCACCTTTGTCATTCCTGCTGTTGTCACCCACCTACTTATACACCTGTAGGTGTGCCGCAACCCAGTATTCACTGTAGTGCATGCCCTAAACGCGTATTGCTGCAGTGTGTTATGGTAGGGGTTTGTATACAGGACATGGTAAGTGTGTGTTTGTTTGTCAGAGCCTGTGTAGAGGTGGCCGTGCTTGTCTTAACCATTGGACATGTTTGGGAGTGGATTTTGTAGTTTTCCTATATGGTGTCCGTCTTATGCCACATTGGCCACCTCTCAAGGAGTACAGCTGTCATTCAGCCATGGGACTGTGTTGGCAAGCCATACCCAGGCAAAAGGCCTGGTGAACAAAGTATGCAGCCCTACTAGTACCTGGTATATGTCCCACACCCATGTGCCATGCACAAACAAACTTGGCTAGGATATACTGCTATGTTGCTATTACCATGCACATTGATGAAAGATGGTAGGCATGGTGTGAATGCAGTGGCCTGCAGAGGACATGGCACCCTGTACAGTGGTACAATAGGCACATATATGTGGACATTGTGCCTTCACTATGTTCCACACTGAATGCCCGCAACATATGTGGTGCCATCAAATGTGATCCACAGAGGCCAGACAATGCTGTACACATGTGCCCTGTATGGACCCATGCCACTGACACCATGGAATACCTGTATCATACTATCCATGCAGGTGCAGGGTCGACCTGCTCACTATAAGCAGGTTTCGCCACACCAAGCCAGTATTGGCATATCGGGGGATAACAGGCTGTATACACAACATGTCTGCCAAACCAGGTACATCTGTACATGTTACTGTACAGTATTGTGGAACATGCACATCCCAGGCAATGTCCATGTGAAGGACTATCAAACACAGACATGGCATGCATTGCAAAGCTATGGCCATACACATTGGTAACCAGGATGTCAGGCCAGATAATGCAGTACCCATATGTGTGGGACATTGCAGACACTACACCCCTGCACTGCACACCATTGTCAGGTGATGCAATGCCAAGGATTAACCTCACCCAGCCTTGTACAGCCATCTTGCACAGCCAACCACTACACACCCATGAAGCAATGCATACCTGCATGCCAGTACTAGCACCCTGTGTCTGCATGTGGGTTGTGATGCTCCCAACCACAGTCACTCCCAGTATAACCCCCATTGGCATACCAACAGATGTCAAGCACTTTCACATGCCCTAGCCCATAGAACCTCCAGATATCCCCTGTGGTGCATGTGGTCCTGTGCATTACTGCAGTGTGGCAAACTAAGTAGTTACATTGTGTATTTGTTGCCCTGAAAAAGGTGTCAATGCATTTCCATTAGAGAGTGTGGTTGTGGTGACAATGGCATCCATTCATGTGGACAGCCATGTGTGCCACACCTAATGTATGTCTACTATATCTCTGTTGCAGATGTCACTCACCTACACACATATATGTTCTTACAGCACAGCAACATGTTGCCTATGTGGCACATGTAGGAACGTCATGCACATGTAATAGTAATGAGTAGTCAGTCAGGGGTTTGACCCATGTACTGTTCGGCATGTGGCAGATGATGTTTATGGTTAAGACTCCAAGCCCTTCCTTGGTGTGCTTTGCCTGTCCCACCTACACACTCTCTGGTGGATGTGAAGGAGTACACCTGCACAGCAGCAGCATGTGTATTGTAAGTGATGACATGGTCAGGTGATGGCCTCTGCACCTATTGCAGTCCTCCTCTAGCTGATTGCATGTGGTACAGCTGTGATGGTGTTCCCATAGCCATCCGCATGATAAACACAGTACACTATCTAGGAAAAACATGTTATTTGGCCATGACAGTCGCTGTGAGTGGTACCTGGATGTGGTGTTCTGACATGGCATCGCAGATGATATCTGAATGTACCTCAATCATTTTCCACAGTGGGAAATAACCTAAAGACAGGAGGGTGATGTGCTACACATGACTATAGCATGTACGTGTAGCTATGCTGCATTGAGACTACTGCCTGTTTAACATGTGTGTGGTAATGGCTATTCTGCATGTTATAATACAGACATGACAGTACTCTGTTCATGAGGGACTCCCATCTGTAGGGCCATCTGTGAACTGGTCAGTGTGTGCAACAATTTGTTTCCTGTGTTACACACTGAACACACATCTGTGCATAGCAGAAGCATAGTGTGAGGACTGCAGACAGTACATGATGATAGAGATGTGGTATTGCCATTTCATCTCTGATTGGACATGTGTCACATGAGACAATGGTATGACAGACACTGTCTGGGGTTCCCAGTGACAAGCCAATAATGGGCAACTATTCATAGCTGCGGTCACACATCTACTACACATTGTACAGATGGCATGCAGTATATATGCATGTGTTGTACACCCTCTGCAAATGTATACCATCTGTTGTGTTGGGTTGCTGGTGATATCTATGCATACTGTCGTAGGTAATCCTGTATGCTGTTGTCTATCACTAAGCCATATGTGGGTTTAAACTGCAACACCATAGGCTGAATGGGTTGGGAGGTCCCGGCAGAACCTCCTGTCCCACTTCAGCTGACCATGGCACCGGGCACTAGCACATCTGTGGCCCTGCCTTAGACATCAACCTCTGTTGGCTCTGCACCACCTTCTGGTGGTACCACCACTGAGGATGGAGCATGTCCCCCCTGGGAGCGGGACCAGACAGGTACATGTCTGCTGTTGTGCGGTCCCGGACATGTTGCGTTGGTGGCTCACTAAGGGGTTCCGAAGCCAGATACACCAGCTCAAGGGCAGAGTGTCACATTTACAGGGTGATGCTGCCCCTCCTGGACAGTCCCCAGCACTGCCTCCTTTGCAGCTGTTTAGGTGCAGTGGCAGTTGCCCATGGCTGGGGACCTCCGTCCCACTGTTCCCATGGGCTTGTGAATGCCAAACACCCATCCGGGGTGTATCCCCCCCACATGTGCCATATACCAACCCTGTATGCTGTCTTTCCTGTGATCCTATCTATCCTCCACGGCCATACCTATGCTCCTTCCCCTACATCTGACCCTCACCTATGGAAACATAAGGCCAATTGGCTCCTAGGACAACATCTGCCCTATACATAGCTGTCCATTACACACACGTGCCCACTGGACACATGAAACCCTTGTAATATGCATCACAACATACTCCTGTTATCTTCACCCCTTTCCCTCAGGCGCACGATCCTTGTATGCACATCACTCCTACATGGTCCAGGTACACGTGATGAGGATGACCCCATTGTACACACAACACTACCGGTCCCTCTATGGTTACCCCATTTACCTTTATCATGATGACGATGATGTTGCACACAGCACCTTGCAAGAGTACTGTTCATACATAATGATTGGACAGGTACTGTTGTGTTAATGTACATTACATGCACAGAGTAATGTATACGGCCAATGTGCAACTATTTGCGTGTATGACTGACACATGTCTGTCTGAGGGAGTCTTGAGATCACATAGAGCAACATCACTACATAATACAGGCGTCACTGATGTTTCCTGTTTCATTCGTTTGTAATGCTTTGTTGCCACATGGTATGTTTCTGATATATCTCTATATATGTACGTACCTATATGCTGGACATAAACACTCACATATATAGCTACATGATAGGATATATTCCTATACGGTTGAATGACTGCGCTGTATGATATGTTTGTGGTACTGTCCGTTGTCTGTATATCTGCCATGGCATATTGGTAATTCACATTAGCTGTGTGTGCAGGGTCCTGGTTCCGACCCTTGCAAAGGACGTTTATTTGGTTGCAGGGCAGAACAAGCCCATTGGATGCAGAGGGTGTACGGCACATTAAAGCAGTTGGGAGCAGGTCTGCGTGGGTTTGCACAGTGTTGAGCACTGCTGACCTCTGGTTACAGCTTCTTACACTCGTTTAACCTCTACATTGCTTTACAAGTGCAATACTTGCATACTGGTAGCCAAACATGCTTACACCCGCTCACTCCCGCACTTGCAAATGCACCGACATTGGTGCTTGCATCTGTCACTCACACCCCTGGGTGGGAGCGGGGACCACAATATTACCTTGTGATGCCTATTACATCAGACTACATGACTACAGTATCGGGAATGGCTGCCCATTAGGCGATGGCATGGTGTTCGACTGTATGGAATCAGCGGCCTGTCCAGTGAATGAATCATATTATTTGTGTGTTCCTCATACAATCTGCTCCCACCTTGTGATGCCTATTACATCGGACTACATGACTATCAGGAATGGCTGCCCATTAGGCGATGGCATGGCGTTCGACTGTATGGAATCAGTGGCCTGTCCAGTGAATGAATCATATTATTTGTGTGTTCCTCATACAATCTGCTCCCACCTTGTGATGCCTATTACATCGGACTACATGAC
>NC_056744.1:129170861-129203361 GCF_019279795.1 Protopterus annectens
CTTGATAGTCAGATGCTCTAACCACTAAACTATTGGTGTTCTGCTTCATTTATATATATATATATATATATATATATATATATATATATATATATATATATACCCATGGTTCATAGTTACCCGAACACACGACTCAACACTTCACTAACACAGCAGGCATCCATTTTCCTGTTGGGAAAACCGCACTACTACACATGCTCCATTCCCTACTGCTCTGGACCCTTGCCGCATGTTGACTCACTCAAAGTATATTCAGACCTCCAAATCCTATAGTCCTGGCACATACGTGTATTTGATTGGCAGGGTGTTCATGCGGTCACCTGGGTTTAGGCTTGTCCGACTGGGGACCGGGACTGCCCTGTACCTAGTTGAAAGTCAGACTTAGCATGGGGACATCGTTAGTTCCACTTTTAGCTTCCTACCTGTGGTTGGGGATGCCGAGGTGTGCTCACCTCTGGCAATTCTGATATATAATAGCACTAAATATTATGGGGGTTTCTGCTGCTGTTTCCCTTCACATTCGTTATGACCGCTATGTTGTGACCATGTTCATTCTTCATATATATATATATATATATATATCGGTCTGTACATACACATGCATATACACCTACATGCTTATTTACATTTCCCATACCGTTGAATCACCGACACTTACCATCGTGCATACATACTTGCATACCCACTTACGTCTAGGGTTGCCACCTTTTCAAATGGCCAAAGTGGAGCATTTTTGGGACACACATCAGATTTTACAGGCCGACTCATACCCATGATCATTACAAAGGTTAGAACTTTACTTATTTGCCTAAATGAAAGCTTATTCTTGTAGCAGTTTAGTTGCTTATTCTGTTTCTTGTAACATTTAAGTATTTTACATACAGAAGTAACTGTTTTATGCAACTGTTACATAAAATATGGGACATATTTATTTCCTACAACCACAAGCCATTTGCCATTGTATTATTTTTGGTCAGGACACAACTGCCCAAAAAGGGACTGTCCCTCGCAAAGTGGGACAGGTGGTAACCCTACTTACGCCTGCTTTAAAGCATCTTAATCACCCTATATCCAACTGCCACTATGCAAATGTGTAAGGTATATATTCCCAATAATGCACGTGGGGAGACATGCATCACGGTCAAGTGTTTAATCCCGGGTCGTAGGTTTTGCAGGACCAGCTGGAGGCTTAGCAGTCTTGTGGACAACTACTGCTCATACAACTTGTGTCCAGATGTCTACAGGACTGGACAGTGTGTCGTGACACCAAGTCAAATGTTTAGAACAGATACTTATCCCATGAGGGATATCCAAAAATTGTGGGGACTGATGACCTCGATTCCTTTGGCTTTACGAAAATAAGGTAGGGTTATACATGCAAGGGATACATAGTTTGCAATCCTGAGACTGCCTAGGGTGAGACTGCCTACTAGATATGACTAGGGGTCACTATGTGCAGATATGGCTGCGCCAAGCTAGCAGCCCGAGTATGGGTGGTTTTGGTGGACGTTCAGGAAGGGGGTGGTGGTGTGCTGTGGAGGGGATGATGGGTATTCAATTATGCATCCAGGTGTGTTGGGGTTGGATGGCTCAGCTCAGGCCAGACCGTTATGTGGGTATGTGCTGGTAACGTTTCTGTACATGTGTATCACACATTTTAATGTTCCTATGTTTGTGGGACTGTGTTCTACAGTATGGCCTGTCAGGTTGTATTGCAGATGTGAATGTTTGTTCTTTGGTTATCTTTCTGATTCACCCACTGCTCCCTCGTACACCTCCAGTTCACCTATTGTGCATCCAACCCAGTCTCCCCTTGGCGAATTATTATATTACCCGTCACCCCCACTCCCATATTCCACAGACACCATCCATCCCTTTTGCCGGGTAATACCCATTCATCTTTGGGTCGTCCTGACAAGGACGACTTGGACTGCAAATGAGCAGATATTAGGCGAATGCTCTGACCATTGTTAGGGTTGTCACCTTTTCATATGACCAAGATGGGACATTTTTGGGACACACATCAGATTTTACAGGCCAACACATACCCACTGTCAGTACAAAGGATAGTACTTTAGTTTTATGCCTAAATGTAAACTTATTGTTGTAGCAGTTTAGTTGCTTATTCTGTTTTGTTTACTTGCTTATTCTGTTTCTTGTAACATTTAGGTAGTTTACATACGGAAATAAGTATTGTATGGGACTATTACATAAAATATGGGACATAATTATGTCCTACAATCACAGGACATTTGGCATTTATAATGGTTTTGGTAAGGACACAACTGCCTAGAGGGCGACTGTCTTTCACAATGTGGGACAGGTGGTAACCCTAATCATTGGGCTAGACTTAACAATTGGTGGTGCCCTAACACGATGCGTTTCGCTTCCACTTGGTATAAATATCGAAACTACAATAGAATACGGGCACGTGGTTTTAAATGTCATTTGTTCGAGGAATGGGGACTCAATATTCAGCTACGTGCCTTTGTGTTTACTTTTTATTTTGGTATTTGCAAAACTGTCTTGTATGCTTTGCATACATTTCAGTATACAAGGACACTGACAGGAGTGATTACTATTAGAGGCAGGCTGTACTAGTCAGCATTTTAGGTTGCGTGTATGCAGCCGACATGTTCACGCCTCCTTGCAGCGCTTGGACACGCCCCCTGCACTCGCACATGTTTCCTATGCACGTGGCCATTGCAGCAGCGCACCTTCATTAATATGCATGTGGTGCTTCTGTGCCATCTCTATGCCACACGGTCGGGGCAAGGCTAACGCCGTCCTTGCGCCGAGCTTCATGAATCCCGGGGACTGTATTTTAAAATCATCCCCACTGACTTGTATGTATTCCGAAACAAAAAACCAAAAAAGAGAGAGATGAAGGCAATGAATTGAAACCAATAACCAAACAAAATTGCCAACACACCACAAAGGAAGCTCGCAACTCAGCTGGATGCCAGAGTTTATTGAAATGCAACAAGAAAATAACGCTTGTAATCCAAGTACGTTTTCGATAAAAATCTTCGTCAGAATCAGTACAAAAACCAAGTTTTTGTACTGATTCTGACGAAGATTTTTATCGAAAACGTACTTGGATTACAAGCGTTATTTTCTTGTTGCATTTCAATAAACTCTGGCATCCAGCTGAGTTGCAAGCTTCCTTTGTGGTGTGTTGGCAATTTCGTTTGGTTATTGACTTGTATGTATTCACTGAGAAGAAATAAAAGTGGAGCAAACATTATACAGTGGCATTATTTTTAAAATGTAAGATGTCTTAGTTTAACACCATTGCATGGCAGTAGTAGATCCTGGCAATATTGGGAGTAATTTTATCCATGGTAGGGTGGAGACTTTAGACAGTGCCCTGTAGCCTTGTGAATAAATACACTGGCTCTGGGTAAAATATGAAGTATTCAGTCACTATCATGGTGTATTGCTATAGTACATTATTTAGACTTAGCCTCATAAACAACACTGACCTTGTTTTTGCTACTGCATTTTCAAAAGCAGCATAACGCAAACACCAAAAGATTCTCTTTCATTTGACAAGACCCATTTTATCTTTACTCTTTCTTCTGCTTCTGTAAGGCAGCTCAGAACCTGCTTAGTGCTGGTTGGTAATAGCCGCTCACATACATTCTCTGACACACAAAAGTCATTACTGTAATAAGTAAGAGAATAAAATACTTCACTGCAGTTCTCCTAACTATACTTTGTCTAAACCAATATAACATTTCCTTTCTCCGTCTCATGAGGAAATGTGAGGTAAAGTTTAATATGAGTGATCAAAGTGGCTTAGATGCACTCCAGGTTAGACAACATTTTTTTATCCTTACCTTGTTTCCTTGTTTTGCACTGACATCACCACAATTTATTTCCTATACTCTTACACCTCCTCTCTCTCTCTCTCTCTCTCTCTATCTCTCTGTTCTTTTTGCAAGTCTTCAGGCAATAGTGTCAATTAATTTGCAAATTCTGGCTTAAGAAATGTCAATGTATTATATTCTACCTAAAACAGTTTTTCAACTTGTGTTTCTCCACAAAAGAAGTACTTTACTGTTAATTTGGTGATATGGCTTCGGAGAAAATCAAATGTGTCCACATAGTAAGACTGATATCCTTTCCATTTCTCTTCTCATGATATGCTGATTCAGAGCATACATGGAATTCATTAGCTGTTTTCACCTCTTTCTGAGGTTCTCTCTAATGCACTGATTCTTACATGTACTAATCTGTTTAAATGTGCATCTACTTCCAGTACAAAACATTTTCCTGCTCCTAGCATACCTCTCAACTGCCCAGAATGTCCAGATTTTTGTCTCATATTTTTTGGCCTGTTTCTTATAAAATTTGTGGTTTTCTGGCAAATCAGTGGGATGATCTGAGGACTGAAGTCACCAAATAATGCCATACATTTGAGTTTCAGACTTCAAATCCTTCAGAAAAATTTTAATACAATACTTGTTACTCTAGCAACTTTCTAAGTTTATAAGAGCAATATTTAAAATGTGCCCCTAGTTTTGGGCCTATGTCCCCTGATTTTGTCAGGCTTTGTCCAGGTTTCTTGCACTAAGAGGTTGAGAGGTATGACTGTTAGTTATACTGCTGGCTAAATTATCACAGCTAAAACAAAACACAGCAACAGATGAAAAGCCTGCATGTACAGTGTTACTCATAATCAGACATTTTAGAAAGATGTTTCCTAGCTCCTGAGCTATGCGAAGCAGAATATAACATTTTATTTACATAATACTTGATTACTTCTGCCCTTCTTTGCAGATCTTTTCAATCACAAGGGTCAAAAATAAATATGAAGAACATTATCAACTAGCATACATTTTTAGAACACCTGTGCTTAACCCATTCCCTCACATGTAGCTCTGGAAGCTTGCAATGTAACTTAAAAATTGCAGAACCTAAGATTGTTGATTGAATCAAATTACATCCTCATGTCTGAAACAAATGTTCATATATCTGGAACCATATGGGTTACTAAAGAAGTGCAAATGGCATGCTCTTTTTTAAACACCTTTATTGATACTTGTGGCATAGGAAAATTTACATTTATATAAAACTATTCAAACTGTATTAACAAGTTTACGGTTACAAACATTATACTTCACATATATTGCTATATACCATATAACCCAATTAATATTACATAAATTATGCAATTCATGCCTCTTTTTAACAAGAAACATCTTTAGTACCATCACTTATGACACAGGCAATCATACATTTATATAAATGAAAACAAACCACACCGACACAGTCCTAGTTGCAAGCAGTTTACATCACAAACCATATTGACACAGTCCCAGTTGCAAACATTATACATCACTTATAATCCACCCAATCATTTTTCAAATATTAGATCATTTAAGTGTTGCCTTCTTTGAAACCTCATTCCTTCCCTGTATATATTGTTCCCACAATTCCCATTTTTCCTACGTAGTTTGCACCAACCTTTTTCTAAAGATCTCATTTTCAGTTGTTTTATCTCTCTTACTATATTCACTACTTCTAGTATAGTTGGTTTAGATTTTGATTTCCATTTTCTAGTAAATGCTTTTTTGGCAGCCACATAATTAGACACAGCAAGGACTTACCATGCCTAGGCAATTCTGATTCTCTATCATAATTCAGAAAAATCATCTCCCTTATCACACCAATCTGCCCAACCAGTATCTCTGGCCGTGCATCCCATAGGGAATTTTATAGTCTGTCAACTCACTGCACTCGCAGAAAATATGTTTCAATTACCTCTTTCATCCCTGTCACACCTCCAACATTTGCTGTGTAGCTTTGGAGTCTACTTGGGGTATAAAAGTATCTATGTAAACATTTCCCAGCAAAAATTCTAAATCTTCTAGATTTTGTTGTATATTTGGGAGACATACATATATCCTCCCATTGTTTATTTGTGAATTGCTTATCCAATCTCTTTCCAATCCTTTCTAACCTCCTCTGATTGATTCTTATAGTTATCTTGCAATATTTTATATATTCTACTAATTATTCCTTTTTTTAATGAGATCGTCTGTTTTAGATTCTACTAAAAACTCTATCAGTGCTGGTCTTTCGTTTAGGACCCCCCTTTTTCTTTCTCTTTGTCAGTACTCTGATATCAATCTTTGATAGGGAGGGTAATCTCTAACCTGGAGTCCAAATAACTTCTTGACATCTTCTCATTCTATCATCTTAGGCTCTAGATCTTAAACTGGATTTTAGAAGTCACAGTAAACATAGTAAGTATTATGTTTGTAATATTTTGTAAGTAACTTACAATATGTCAGCAACCACTCGTGTTATACACATACGGTTGGCATCATTTTATTTGTCTATCTGAGAGCTTTCATATGAGGCTAAGCAGTTTTGTCCCTGCAATTCAGCTGTCGAGATATTTAGAAAAACATAAAATTTCTGACAATATAAACAAATACTATATGAAGAACAATTAATATCTCTTTATCTGCATTAGACAGTGGTCAAATTTCAACACAGGTGTGTTTACCATTATGTAAGGTCTAAGATGAAATCTTTTAATACTTTGTATATAACATGGTTTTGAAATTATTAATGTAAATATGAACAAGCAATATTTGATGCCTAGAGTCGTCAGTAGGATGTAACTGCAGAAACACCTACAGATGTCACCTAGCTGTAATGAGTTAAGGGAATGTATGCATAAGGAAAATGTAGTAGTCCACACGGACATTAAGTGACCATATTAGTTAAAGACTGAACCACAGAAGTGAAAGGCAGTAGCAATAATCATTCAGCTGCAATATCCTTTATGTTATGCAGTGAGAGAGATTATTCTTAACCTGCTGATTTTTTTTATTACTCATCTTTTAGTCATCAGTAGATTTTCCAATTATTTGATATAGCAATTTTTAAGTCCATTTTCGTTTTTAAAGGTAACTTCATTACAGCATTTCAATTCTGAGATTTCACTGGTGTTGTATTTAAAGCCGAGCCTTATTTTCTGGCCTGTACAATAAGAGGGTAAAACTAAACACTAAAAAGTGCAATATTGTCACATTTTGTAAATAACCTCCATCCAGCTTATAGCAGTAATAACATCCCACTTCAAAATGAAGATGTGAGAAACTTGTAACACAGACGCATAATGCCCTATTGTTTCAGCATCACATACGGATCATGAATCAATACATTGTATTGTTGTGTGCAGCCTATAGAGTCTTTCACCTGAGGTCTGACAATGGTTGATAAGTTCAACATGAGTAATTAAGGGCAATAAATAAACATAAATGAATAACCATAAACATATTTACTTTTCTTTGTATGTCTATATGTATATAAAACACACTGACTATAGACTTGGCAAGCAGATATCTGGTTACGGGTCAATGATATTTTACGATTTTTCAGTGTAGAAACTTCAAGATTAGAAGAAATTGCCCATCTGCAAGCATTTACTTCACCTATGGGGTTGTTGCAACTAACAGCTTAATGATTGTTAAGAGCAGGTGCTTTGATAAAATGAAACTATGCAGAGAAACAACACATCACATAATGCAAACACATCAGCAGCTACTAAGGACAATGCTTACCAACTGTTTGTAGGGAAGAACAGCCTATTGCCAGTATGACTGCATTAACTGTGAGAGAGAGATCAACAGAAGCAAGAAAGTTCTCCACAAAATTATAATCGTTGTGGTTACAATCCTCCACTGATGTTCAAGTAATATAATTATATTTTTTATGGAAATTAATATGCTTAAAACAGTAAATAACGATTACAGATGATCAACAAATATATGACTGCTCATCAAAACTACATCACTGACTCAATGTATATGCAAGTTTAAAGCAGAAGGTTGCAAGGGCAGAGCAGTCACTGTGATAATGCTGGGCGGGGACTGTTTAGAAAAGTCCGCTGCACACAATCATGAAGGGGATCCTGATGAAGTGCAGAGTTACGTCGTATGTGGAAATGTAAAAACCAGAGATACTTACAGCAAGGATACCCCATGCCTGATTGTTGAGGGTGCAGTAGCATCTACATCGCTAGATACAATCCATTGCATCCACCGCAGAAAGGCACTTCTCCAACAAGTGTTTAGAGTGTGATGTAAAGTAGGTCTCACTAACAGAGTGGAAGATATCTCATTACAATGCATTGATTTTACAAAGTATCCCCTAAAGATGGCACATTCATGAGTAAAGTAATGTCTGACCCCACTACAGATACTTACGTGCTGGTGTTCACAACAGTGGAAAACCTGCATGACCTTAGCTGTGCCTCCATTTGGTCAATGGATGGTATGTTTTTCACTAAAGGTGGAACAGTGCAACAGTTGTACAGTTTATATGGTTTTATAAAGTACGGTGGTCACAGTACATCTGTACCGCTTATATATTCCCTCATGTCAAAGAAATCCTTTAAGAGCTACAATTACCTATGGCACAGTATTTTCCAGCTATTTGCAGAGCAGGACCTGGAAGTCACAGTGTGGTATATACTGTGTGATTTCGAAATCGTCACCTTGAAAAGTATTAGACACAATATCCCTTCAGCACGCTCAAAGGGTTGCCTATTCAACTTTAGGCAAAATGTGTGGTGCAAAGGGCAATCACTGGCTGCAGTATACAACAGGTCACAGGAATTTCAATTGGCAATTAAGTCATTGGTAGCCCTTGCCTTTCTGAAAGAATGTGATGTGGCGAGTACATTTGAAGTTGTAAAGGAGACATTCTCAGCTGAGGGAAAAGGCATCCTCAAATACTTTGCTGAGTGGTGTGTGTGTGTGTGTACATATATATATATATATATATATATATATATATATATATATATATATATATATATATATATATATATATATATATATATATATGAAACAGACTTCTGAAAATGTAAACAAACATAGTGACACTGTGTTCTCACTACAGGGTTGCACAAGTCTTTTTTGTATACGTGGTTGCAGTAGTCTATCTGGCAGGATATGCACTATGGTGCTTTCTTCTCCTACTACATATTGTGGAGGATGCTGACAGTACATGTCATGGGAGTTTACAGTTATTATCGCCTAACTGGGTGTGCTGCTGAGTGGCTGGTATTGCACATGAAGTCCGACTTCATCTATGATGCTGATAATGCGTACTTTCACAGCGTACTCTTGTACACTTGTAGTGCTTAAAGTGAATGATTTGTCGGTATTCCCAGTGTCAGCGTTTTGGCTTTGGTTGTTATAAGGTGTCGGGATTTTGAGTTGTCAGTGTTGTGGTGTCGGTTATGTGACTGTCGGTTATCTGAACTTTCGGTTTAATGAAGTGGATATATATATATATATATATATATATATATATATATATATATATATATATATATATATATCCAGATGTGTGCCACTTAATCTCCTTCCACACAATGTCCGACAAGATTTACATCCATACTGTACTAAGCAGACATAAATGCAGACAGATGTTATGCAGACGGATGTTAAGCAAAGTACAGTAATGGGTAGAATACAGTGTCTGCTTAACATCCTCATCGCTTAATGTTCTATGGGATAAAACTTATCTCCATTGTTATGTGACACATACCTGTATACTATATTGCTGGAACTCATATTAGAAGATGCATTATTTATACTTTAGTATAACTTTAATCAATGAGAAAGAGTTTCATTTCCATCATCTACAGAAAACCTAAATGTTCAAATTCTTATCTTAATTTTTCCAGTAATCATCCAACTAGACAAAAAAAAAAGCCTGGTCAAAGGACAGTCGGGTTAGCTAGGATCACATGTGAGTATTACTTATATTCCCAAGAGACAAATTTGTTTAATTGTTATGTTTAAACAAAGGCGCTATCCTTATAAGTTTTAAATGACATTTTGAAGGAACTAATATGTGCCCCTATTGGGGAAAAGTATGTTCCATCAAAGTGGTAAACGCAGTGGGTCAGATTTTGAAAAGACCTTTTGTGCTCAGTTGCAGTGGGGATGAAACAAGTATAAAGAGCATTCACTGCCAAGCACAATTAGGACTTATTTACATATACAGATGTGCTTATGGCTACTATAGATGACCAGCCATGATGTTAATTCAATGTATATAATGAATAATGTGAATGATATTTTTTTCTGTTCTGAAGAAGGCTATTAACTAGATGAAAGCACCTAACCTAAATATTTGCTCATCTGAATGCTTGAGTTGCTCCTGTGTAACTTTTCTAGGGTTCTAAGTCTTTCCGTGTTATACTATTACTGCACTCTTATTGGTTACACGTTATATTCTGTGACACTATTAATGCACTCTTGTTGGTTACACTTTATATTCTGTTATACTATTACTGCACTCTTGATTATATGGGTTGGGAGGGTGGCCTAATGGTTAAGGTGTTTGCCTTTCAAACACAAGGTACAGGGTTTGAATCTCACAAGGGATAACTGGCTAGGCTTAAAATGGCTCACAAGGGCAGTTAGCCTAGTACTAACCTATGAACCGAGACACGTTACATTCTGTGATACTACTACTGCACTCGTGTCAGTAACATGTTATATTTTATAATACTATTATGGTACTTTTGTCGGTTACACATGTTATGTTCTGTGATACTATTACTGCACTCTTGTTGGTTACCCATGTTATATTCTGTTATACTATTACTGCACTTTTGTCTGTTGCCCATGTTATATTCTGTGATACTATTACTGCACTCTTGCCAGTTACCCATGTTATATTCTGTTATACTATTACTGCACTCTTGTCTGTTACACATGTTATATTCTGTGATACTATAACTGCACTCTTGGTTACAAATGTTATATTCTGTGATACTATTACTGCACTCTTGTTGGTTACACATGTTATATTCTTAGAAACATCTGTCCAACAAACACTATGAAAGCACGGACACCAAAGCTAGCACTTTCATTCACTTTATTTGTCATGAACTTCTTCAGAAAACTCAAACTCCACCCTCACAAGCATTTATATAGTAAAATACCATGTCACATGATCAATGATGTCATAAAAAAATAAACATTTAGTTACAAATGTATAAAAAAATACATATAAAAATGTACTACTTTTTTAAAAAGTATATAAAAAACTACATTATTTAAATATCAGTGTTTAATCTGCAAGAAACACTTTATGTTTATAGTGTCATTCAAACCGGGTGCACTATCTGCCCCAAGATGAATTTACCAGAGGGATTCTTTGCATTCTAAAAGTGTCTTACAATCACCCATAAATGCCTCTTGACCAACACTATCTATAACAGAAAAAGTCAATTTCTTAAAGTCTACACATGCAATGGAATGCCTGGCTAGAGCATTAGTTTCTTCTTTCTGCCTAATGGCTAAAAGATGTTCATAAATTCTTCTTTTTAAACATCTAGTTGTCATTCCAACATAATAACTAGGATATGAAAGACACTGTGCAACATACACAACCATCTCACTATTGCATATGTAATAACTTTTCGACCAATAAGTCCTTTTAGTGTGGTTAAACTTTACTGATGAAGAATTAATAATGTATCTGCATTGTTTACAGTTGTTACAAGCATAAGTCCCTTTGGTTGAAATAAAATTAACTGAGGTGTTCACATTTTTGTTGGCTCCATGTTCTAATAAACTTTTGACATTGCTAGTTTTTTTGAAAGTAAAATTGGGTCGCATGCCAATCACTTTCGCAAGATCCTGGTTACCCAATAATATTTTCCAAATGTCTACTATAATGTTTTTAATAGACCACATCTCATTGGTTATAGGCAAAGTGAATGCACAGGAAAAATGATTGTTGTTATTTGAAACGTTTATCATACCCACTATTCTGTGTTGAAACCTGGATTTTACCCAACAAAATAGGGCAAGCCTTTCCTTCTCTTAAAGTGAGAAGTTCATTTTCAATAAGTTTTAACCATGATCTATCATAACCTCTTGCCTCTAAAAATAACCTTAAGATTTCCATTTCTTTTGTAAAGGTGGCATCTGATGATGTTAACCTACTACGTCTAATCAGAATGCATTAGGCGTAAGTGCGTTCCGCAAGGCCTAAGAACAAACAAGTTTCCGAACTGTGTCTCTTTTGGGGACAGTCTTTATTGTAGATTAGTAGAACTTTTCAAGGAATTTGGCATCAATTTGATGCACATTTTATTTGAACAATATCACAAACAATAGGATGAAGTCAGAAGTGCTATGAGTGATTTAGATAAGCAGATTACAAACTTTTATTGCTTTACTTTAGTTAATCATCTTTACTGTGGCATTGCGGCTAAAGTGGATAGATATAGAGCCACAATAGTGGCAAGGAAACAAAAGAAACTATGATGAGACATCGTGGCTTATGGCAATAAGACTGCTTATAGTGTAAAGGACAACAATATATTGATCAATAAAGACACTAATCGTAAAGATGAAACAGCTGGTGGTATAGACAATTTGCCTTCTTGTTCTGGTTCCAACATGATAGACAATAATGACAGAACAAGTGAACTTTTTGCTATGCAGAATAATGTTAATATTACAAATGTTGAAAATGTGCAAACACCACAAGTGCAAAATCTTAACCAAGGGGTTAGTACACCTGTTATAGAAGGGTCTAGCTCTTCCAAAAGTGGGGTCCTTTTTTAGTGGACCAACAGGGAAACAAATGGGTACCAACATGGTCCAAAGTGGTGCAGAACAAAGGGAAGGGACAGGAACAAAGGGAAATGGTAATTAGGTCTGAAAGCACCCTATATGATATAGAAATTTTAAATCTTTCTAGGGTGGGTTTGTCAGAACCTGTGTTTGATGTTTTAAAGAAAGGTTTCTCCTTTATTCCTGGTAACTCCATGAATTTAGCCAAAGTCATTGTAGACTTTAGACTGTTTTTAAGGAAGATGAATTTAAGGTACATAATGCATTATGTTAATTGTGATGTTCAGGCCAATGGTACCAAAGGACCTAAAAAAACAAGTACTTATAATCCCCCTCTATTAGGCACACTGCAAGTGTTTCAAAAGTTGTGTGAATCAGGTTTTAGAAAAATAAAACCTGATAGGAACATGTACAACTTAACTGATTTTGAACAACAGGCACTAAAAACATATGTGACAACAAACAATTGAGGGTTATGAGAGCCGATAAAGGTGGAAAAATAGTAATTATGGATCAAAGTGATTACATAAAATCCATAGAAGATATGTTGAAGGATGAAGGGACCTACAAAAAAGTTGAATTTGCTTTTATTAAAGGCAGTTATTTAAAGTTGGATGCATGTTTATTTGACGTGTTTTGTCAAGGGGAAATAGACCATCAAAGTTATACATATTTGCAAGTTGAACATCCAAAAATGGCAGTTCTTTTTTGGCATTCCAGAAGTACAAAAAGATAGTGCCAATCCTCCTTTTAGACCAATAATATCTGCTGCTAAGTCAAAGACAGAAACACTTTCCATTTGGTTGGATTTTATTTGAATCCAATTATGCAGGCCTCTAAGTATTATTTAAAAGATTCATGGCACCTGTTGAAATTATTAAGAGATTTAAAACTACAAGGTGAACAACTTTATTTTGCATCTTTGGACGTTGTTTCCCTTTATACCTGTATTGAGCAAGAAGTAGGTATAGACGACCTTAGAGAGTATTTAGTTAGCAACAATAATTTTAGTAATTCTAAGATTAGTACTGTTTGTACTCTCATGGAATTGGTGTTGGACAATGTTTTTTTCAAATTCAATGATCAACTGTATAAACAAACATCAGGGGTAGCTATGGGGGCAAGGGTTGCCCCAACATTTGCTAACCTCATGATGGCAAACTGGGAAAGCAAACACCTTATCAATAGTGTTTTTGATAAGAACATTCTGGTCTATCGTCATTATACTGACAATTTATTTTTCATATGAAATGGCACTTTTGAGGAATTTGTTGATTTTGCGTCTTACCTTAATGGCTCTACAGATTTTCTGTGAAAATTGTGATTTTTACTGAGTGTTTTTGCAGCAAACAATGTGGTCCTTATTTTTAGTTCTGTGGTTTTGTTTTTTTCTCAGTTGGTTTGTGCTACTTGGTTGTTTCTACAGATTTTCTGAAATTTACTATAGGTGGCTTTGATCACAGTTTGAATTTTTTGGACTTAAATTTGACTTTTGATTTTGAATCCAGAAGGTTCATTAGTAATATTTATAGAAAATCAGTATTTTTTAATCAATACTTACACAAGGACAGTCTACATCCATTTCATATGAAAAAAGGAGCAGTAAAGGGGCAGCTGATTAGACTTAGTAGGTTAACATCATCAGATGCCACCTTTACAAAAGAAATGGAAATCTTAAGGTTATTTTTTGAGGCAAGAGGTTATGATAGGTAATGGTTAAAACTTATTGAAAATAAAGATCTCACTTTAAGAGAGGGGAAAGGCTTGCCCTATTTTGTTGGGTAAATTCCAGGTTTCAACACAGAATAGTGGGTATGATAAACATGTTTCAAATGACAACAATAATCTTTCCTGTGCATTCACTTTGCCTATAACCAATGAGATGTGGTCTATTAAAACATTATAGTAGACATTTGGAAAATATTATTGGGTAACCAGGATCTTGTGAAAGTGTTGGCATGTGACCCAATTTTACTTTCAAAAAAACTAGCAATATCAAAAGTTTATTAGAACATGGAGCCAACAAAACGGCGAACACCTCAGTTAATTATATTTCAACCAAAGGGACTTATACTTGTAACAACTGTAAACAATGCAGATACATTAGTAATTCTTCATCAGTAAGTTTAACCACACTAAAAGGACTTATTGGTCGAAAAGTTTTTAGAAATGCAATAGTGAGATGGTTGTATATGTTGCACAGTGTCTTTCATGTCCTAGTTATTATGTTGGAATGACAACTAGATGTTTAAAAAGGAGAGTTTATGAACATCTTTTAGCCATTAGGAAGAAAGAACAAACTAACGGTCTAGCTAGGCATTCCATTGCATGTGTTGATTTTAAGAAATTGACTTTTTCTGTTATAGATAGTGTTGGTCAAAACGTATTTATGGGTGATTGTAAGACACTTTTAGAATGCAAAGAATCCCTTTGGCAAATTCATCCTGGGGCAGACAGTGCACCCGGTTTGAATGACACTATAAACATAAAGTGTTTTTTGCAGCTTAAGCATTGATATTTAAATAATGTAGTTTTTTTTATATGTTGTTGTTGTGTCTTTCGGCTTATCCCGGTTAGGGGTCGCCACAGTGGAACTCCGGTCCGCTAATGTTTTGGTAGTGGATTTTTACATGCCGAGTTACCAGCCCTGATGCACAACCTTCAACGAAGGCATGCCCATTCATGCATGCCTCCACACAGAAGATGCTCTAGCTGAGAATCAAATGCGACAACGTCTTCTGTGAGGCGACAACGCTACCGGAGCACCACTACCGCGAGGTAGTACATTTATATATGTCTTTTTTTTATACATTTGTAACTAAAAGTGTATTGCTTTTATGACATCATTGATCATGTGACATGGTATTTTACTATATAAATGCTTGCGAAGGTGGAGTTCAAGTTTTCTGAAGAAGTTCACAACAAATAAAGTGAATGAAAGCGCTAGTTTTGGTGTCTGTGCTTTATTGGTGCTTGTTGGACAGATTTTTCTAAGTTTACTGGTCTAGTGGTTTGATTTTTGAGTTCTACGTGCATGTTATATTCTGTTATACTATTACTGCACTCTTGTTGATTACACGTTATATTCTGTTATACTATTACTCATTCTTGCTGATTACATATTTTATTCTGTATTGTCATTTCAAGACTCATAACTGACTGCCAAAACTGGTAAAAAAACAGTGACTTAAAAGGAGAAAAGCTAATATAAAATCTCACTTTTTTCCTTTTATGTCTTTTTTGCATGGATGGAAGACCCCTTGGACCCCCATATGGTAGGACTGTATCTGTACACCCCCACTATTTATATATGTTAATTTCAAGGTTTTTGTACCTTTAAAATTGCAAAATTCCAAGACTCAGTTACCTCAGACTTAGTGCACTTTTCCATATTTGGTCTTACTGCTCCAGGACTTGCAGTTACAAGTGTCATATTCAGTAGTTACTAAACATGCATGTATGCTCGTGCATGCATGCTCATTCACACACTAACACATGCAAACACACACACACATACACACACACACACACACACACACACACACACACACACACACACACACACACACACACACACACACACACACACACACACACACACACACACACACACACACACACACACACACACACACACACAAATCCATGTACGGATATTTTCACTACTTGGCCCTTAATTGCTACTGCCTTTTTTCAAATCTGATTAATTTTTTCCTGTAAATATCCTCTTTCATTGTCATGATTCTGCTTTCTAAGTGAAACATGATAAGAAAAAATAGAAAATTGCTGTCATTGTTCTGATTAGCTTTAAGAAGGAAAGCAAACTATGCTGCTTATTTGCAGAATAAATTAGCACACTGATAGATTTCCAAAAAAAAAATTGTATGCCTTCTTCAGGAGCAATCTTAAAAAAATGTAGATTACAATGAGTAGAGATGCTTTGCAGCCAGATAGGGACAGTTATTATTATCTTTATTTATGTGATTTGATGTTGTGGTACATCATGGGAAAATGAAGATCAGCTTATGGAAATAGGAGACCTCCAGACACTTGATCTTCACAGTCTGGCTTTGTCAAAGGAAGGTCATGCTTACTGAACCTGGTGGACTTCCTTAAAAAGGTCAGTAAGGTAATGAATGAGGGGAAAGTGGTGCATACTGCCTACCTTGATCTGGCTGAAGCATTCAATAAAATATTTTACTCAGGCATTGTCTACAAACTTACAGAACTAGGCATAAACCCCTTTATAACATGGTGGATAGTTAAATGGCTCACTGATAAGACCCAAGAGGTTAGGATTAATGAGGCCACCTCCACAAAGAGGATGGTCAGTAGTGGAGTCCCTCATGGGGTCTTTGCTGGGCCCACTCCTCTTTGACATTTACTTCTAAGAGGTTGTAATCAATGCCAAATACCCCTGGCTGGCCATGTTCACAGATGATTGCAAACTGGGATCAGTCATTGAATCACTCCAAGATGATAACACCCTTCAGAAAGGTCTAACACAGACAAACACTTGGTGTCAAAACCATGGCTTAAAACTCAGTGAAAATAAATGCATCATAGTACCTTTTGGGAAACTGGCCACTCTGGGTAACTACATCATCAATAAAACACCTCTGCAAGCTGATTCACTAGTTAGTGATCTGGGAACTCATTTAGATATTAACCTATCCTTTGACCAGCATGTATCCAAAGTGGTAAGAAAATCCTTCTATGTTACTCATTTTATAAGTAAGAGTATAGCATCTAGGTCCAGAGAGATCATTATACCACTGTACAAAGACCTCATCAGACCCATCATAGAGTATTTTTGCCCCTTTTGTAGGTATCTGATCAGACACATGCAACAACTGAAATGTCCACAAAGGTTCCT
Source organism: Protopterus annectens (assembly GCF_019279795.1). Classification (NCBI taxonomy): domain Eukaryota; kingdom Metazoa; phylum Chordata; order Ceratodontiformes; family Protopteridae; genus Protopterus; species Protopterus annectens. The sequence goes on from NC_056744.1 coordinate 129,188,370, forward strand.
TACAAAAAGAATACAAGGAGTAAACACAATATGCTACACTGATTGCCTCAAACCCCTGTCTCTTGGTATCATTCAGACTTCTTAGCGGTGATCTTAGCCTAGCATACAAGGCATCCCCGGACCTGGTTTTGTTGACTCTTTTGCACATTCAAAATACAAATAGCATCAGAACTATTAGATCAAAACACTTACATTTTACTCACAGTAGCAACATAAACAGGACATGTTGGAGAGACAGATATGTTTTTCAGAAAATTCCTATTATCTTGAACAGGCTCCATGTCCATGAGAAGCAGAGTTTATTTATTTATTTGCCTTTGTTTACATGGAAAGTCTGACTAGGCAATACCCATTGTCAGAAGAGGACTGGTGAGAAAAGCTCCATTTGCTTACATTGCATTATACAAAGCTCCAGTAAAACACAGAGTAGTTACATTTCTATTTACATTTATACACAAACAGTAGTTACGTTTATACATTCTAAGAGTTCCTCCCTAACCTTATTTAAGTGCAAGTTGGACCAACAGATGGGTAATCAGATATTCACCCCTGGTCTGGCATTTATGTCTCTGATAGATTGTCAGTAAATCGCCCCTATATAAATAAAATGTATGGGTCTAATTTGGGCTATGCATATAAGGGCCCTAGTGGTTGTTAGTCTAGTATATACCTATGAACATATAAATTAAATAGTTAGCACTGAGATTTAAATTTCCTTAAGGAGAATATCTCTGTATTACACAGATATAACTCTGTATGACTTAGACTTACGCAAGCAATACTGTAGCATACAGAGAATTTTGTACCCCTAAACTATGATAATTGTATCTTCACAAAATGGCTGGAGTTTGCCATTGGATGTTAAAAGTCAAGATTTTACTCCCAAGCAGTGCTTTAGTGAAGATTGTTGCATTCAGTTGGCCAACATCGGCAGCTATAATGAGACCACAATGGACTTCTTCTGGAAAAGGGTTTACACCTTTGTAGATCCCTTGAACAGTCACACCAAAATTTGTAAAAAAGTCCTTTCGTATCAAGCTACATTCTACTACTTTACATCATATGTGTATGACATTATTGTGCTTTTTAAAGTAAGTGATGAGATTAGAAAATATATTTCTAAAAAAAAACAAACTCTCTTTCCTTCTACCCCTCTTTCCTCATCAAGCTGTTACTATCTAGGAGGGACTGCCACACATACAAAACAGCTGCATCTTCACTGCACGGGTGAAGTCAGGCATATACAATGTAAGCCAGCATGCTCAAATTAAATTTTAATGGGCAACAATTTGCACAGCATATGAGCACTAAATGTCTCAGCTTCAAACACACAGATGAAATTAATAAGCTGTGAGCCAACACAAAAGATAAGTGCATTATGACCGAGGCATGATTGCTATATTATTTATCATCCAAGTTAAACAATCTGAATGTAATCATTTTAATCTATGCGCTGCAGCTTTAAGTCAGACTTGTGACTATAAATACCACAGAAGAAATTGCAAAAATCATGAGGGAGAGAGCAGGAAAGATGTTTGGGGTGCTTGTTTTCCCTTGCTTAATCCCCTGAGGTCAGTCCTTACATGATTGAAAATGCTAGGTTGAGCAGACGTATGCCCAATTTTCTTGTTTATTTTGTTGACGAGTGAGAGATTTAAATTCTTATTATTGAGTTATGCGTGGTCCACTGGTAGTACACCTTAGAGACTGAGAGAACAAGACATGTATTATAGGCATTTACTAGGCATGTGGTCCAAGGAAGTATTGAAAAGCTGAGCTTAGTCTGTTTTCCCAGTTACAGTGAAACATTGTGTGGTTAAGTGACTTGCTCAGTCATGTGGCAGTCCACTGGGGACTGAAGGATCAAAACCTGTACTACATAAAACAGCTCATTGATTTAATTCCCTAGGCTAACTGCCAGATTTAAATTTTAATTTAAGCTAAGTGAAATAGTTTTTAGACCCTTTTAAGTCATAATTGAAGCATGCATATGTGCAATTAGTTAACCAGTAAGATATTGTGTGGAAACCAGAGTACTCAAAAACGACCCACACAGAAATACATAACTGACGGTGATTATGGTCAGAACTCAAGCAAGGAAACTAGAGCTAAAGGGCAGCAATTTTACCACTAAGCCATTATACTGGCTGCAAATGATTGCATGTTCTCTAAGGTGAAGTAACTTTAGAGACAAGGGGATTGATTACAGGGGGCTTGCTTTGCTGCTAGACAGCAGTTTAGGTGGACTTGTATGTACTTTATCTCTCGCAAACAAACAAAACCTAATTAAAAATTGAGAAATGTGGTAAAATCTATAAAGAACAGTATAAAGTAAAAGTCTCAGAGATGGAGAAATATGGTAAAATTGATAAAGAGTGCTATAAAGACTACAACCTCTGTTATTGGCGCCATCTTCGCCTGAGCTGCTAAATGTAGGAATATTTACAAGCTTTATCATGTCGAGATTAAGTAATTGCAGATAGTATGTATGCAGCACTGTACTAAATTCCTGTGTGTGCGTGTGTGTGTGTGTGTGTGTGTGTGTGTGTGTGTGTGTGTGTGTGTGTGTGTGTGTGTGTGTGTGTGTGTGCGCGCGCGCATGGCTGTAGGTGTATGTCTGTCTGTTGTGTATGACCCTCACTGAATGCAATCTAAGTTGACATCTACATTATGGCAGTAGAACTTTGTATCAGATTTAGACACACAGGAAGAAGACAGCTTGATGTTTTGAACAAATTCTGTCTGCAACCCACACAACCCTTACAATTCCAGTATTCAACAAAGGAAAAGACCAGACATAGATCGGTGACACAGTATGGCAGTGGTTAAGTCCTATTCACTTAACAGAACCTGTATCACACATAATGGTAGGGATCAGCATCTTCATTTCTGGAGTAATCAGTACCTTTATTTTTGGTCTACATTTATGAATTAATTTACCACTTGACTCACTAGCAGCAGCTAAACTTAAACCAAGACAAATCACTTACAGAGATCAAACTGAGATAATATATCTATAACTCTAATAAGACCCTCAGTCATTCAAAAACAAATAGGAGTAAAGGCCTTATCTAAGTTAACCATCAGCCTGGAACTCAATACCACAAGATATTAGAACAAATTACCTCATACATTCAATAGACTTAACAACTGACTGCATAAACAAATACTAAGTGTTATGACACAGGATAAATGAACATGGCAGCAGCACATAAGCACATGTTTTAGCCTTTGTACTCTCTAAAACAGTAAATACATGATAGGATTCTACAAGTAAATTTTATGACCACTGTAATATATATTATAGCAATGGATATTTACACTGGTCCTATATTGATATATTTATGTTCAAATAAAACTACAGTAATGGCATAAAATGTACAATTTAAACCACTGTGTATTATAATCTGAATAGTATTTTAATACCTGATCTGTTCTTGGAACTACTTACTTATTTGTATTGCATATTGGTAAACTATGTGTTTGTGCATGAATTCCCTGATTGGCTTTATTCATGGCTGAAAAGGGTATGTGGACCAGTTATCCAAACAAACAAGCAAATAAATAAAAAAGTAGATAGATAAATAAAGAAACAAGCAACAATCTCTTGATTAAATAGTGAAGAAGTACAGTGATGCTGCCATTTCAGTGCCAGTTTCAACTTCAGATAATGTGGCCCATTCTTCTATTTTATTTATTCATTAAACTCACTCACTTAGGTTGAAACCAGTGCCATGGCATAGATGGATAAAGCCCTGATGATGGCCGGTGATCTAGGTTTGACTAGTAACTCAGGCATCTGAGACTATGGTACAGGAAGATGGGTGTACCCATCCTGGGGGAAGGGTTTACACTTGGGTGCACTTCATGTTATATCCTTAATGGGGGTCTGGGGACATGCAGAGGGATATTGTCTAAAGGGAGGTAGTGGTGGTAGTGGTTGAGTCACCACAAAGGCAGAGTAATACACCAGCATGCACCATTTTATGTCCATCCCAAGAACATTGTGGGTGCATGCAAGTGATGGGGAGTAGGTATCACATAAACAATGAAGAAAACACCCCCCTATAGCAGTATGATGCTGTACCAATATCCTCAATTTCCTCATAGACCTGGAGGTATCTGGTAGACCTGGTGAGTCTGGTAGACCTGGTGAATGAGAACAGGACCTGGGGCTAGCTGACGGTCAGCTATGTGAGCCAAAAAAGAAAAAAAAAAAAAAAAAAAACAAAGAAAAAGTTCCACAGTTCTCATTGAGGAACAACCAGCAAAATATACAACAATGGAACTATTGTAAAACGATGTTTTCCAATAAAAATTTAATATTAGCAGTCATTAAATGATAACTAATAAAAGTTTGTGATACTTGCACAGCAAACTTAGCAATAGCTATCCCAAAGTGAAATGCTAAACATGTGAACTTTACCAAACTCCTGAAGAACTGAAGCTTCATTTTGAAAAAGTAATGTGCAGCAGTCTTCCTCCCCAGTTAATTAGATAATTATCATATAACTGATTCTATTTGTTTGCTGTTCATTATGTAAACCCCAACAAAATAATATCTTGAAAGGGCAATCCTTTCTAATCTATACTATCTTGTAACTAACATTATCAGCACTAACTAAACCAGAGTGTTTTCTTTTCTGGAGTCTAATACCATTGGATACAGTCATAGATTCATAGATTACTAGGCTAATGATCTAGGTGGGGTGGGGTGGGGATGGGGGCTTTCTAAGCCTAGCCAGATTTTCCCAAATGAATAATGATGTCCTGTATCCAAACAGGACATTGAAGGCCAGGCATTTATAAGCTACCTCTGTCCATACCGGACATGTGTGCCAGGCCTGGTGCAAATTTCCTATTCCCCATCCATTGGTCTAGGTTGTGCTTAAACTGAGTAATAGATGAACTCAGCTTTGCATGGATTTGTAAGCCTGTTCCATAGTGAGGGACAGTCTCTGGGACACATATCTGTCTGTCTAGCATGCTCTGTTTAAGTCACAGACAAAATTCAGGCCCCTAGACCCTGTATTCTGGGTACTGTTTGATTTACAAGTATACAGGATATTCATAAGTGTGGGGTTTGTGGATGCCTTGTAAGCCAGACATAGATCACCCTAAAGCAATTTATAGGAGACTGGGTAGAGGGAAAGGGCTTTTGTAAGGAACCTCTGAAGTCATGCTAGTTGCTGCATATGCCTGGTCAGATTTATACTGAAGGGAGCATTGTGCTGTATGATTTGTCTAATAAGGGCAAAGTACAGTGGGACAATGATCTCTTTGGACCTGGATGTCATGCCCTTCCTTATAAGTTGTACAACACGAAAGGATTTCTTCACCACTGGCCACATGGTAGTTGAAAGTAAGGTTATTGTCTATGTGTGTAACCAGATCCTTGACCACTGGGTTGACTCTTAGGGGCATATTATCAACATTGTTGAAGACCATGGCTTTGGCACCATTTGGTAGTCAGAGATAGGCCTTCTTGCAAAATGCTAGTTTCTGCAAGGGAGTCGATGATAACCCCCAGTTAGGAATCATCTACAAATGTAATCAGCCATAAATCATCAATGTTTGCTTCCACTTCAGAGAAACAGATGCCAAAAGGAGCGGGCACGTACTGAGCCATGGGAGACTCTACTAGTGACTGGCCTCTTGGTGGAGGTGGCCTCTCCTATTTTGTCCTCCTGGGTCTTTCAGTGAGCCAACTGGCTATCCAGCAAGTAACAAAAGGAGTTTATACCTAATTTAGTAAGCTTGCCTGTAATGCTTGTGTAAGGTATTGTCTCAAAAGTATTGGCAAGGTTGAGGTAAGGTGTGTGCCCAGTCTTTTCCTCATCTGTTGCTTTGGTGACCCGTTCAAGGAAGTCCACTAGATTTAACAGACTTTCCTTTGACAAAGCCAAACTGTGATGGATTCAGTGTTTGCAGGTTACCTATGTCCTCATTTATCATGTCCATGAATATTCTTTCCATGTCCTTACACGTGTTTGCCCAAATTAATGGGCCTGTAGTTACCTGGATCAGTGGTTGGAGCTCCTTTGTGCAGAGGAATGACTGTAGCCATCTTCCTTTGTTGGGCACAAACATGACTGTAGAGTCCAGCTGAAAAATGATTCAAGTGGACCAGAGAGGTCATGTTTCATGCTATTTAGTAAGCATCCTGTGATGTTATCGATGTCCATCCATGCAGTGTTTTTGACCTTGTAAAGTGCATTGAGGATCTGTTCCCCAGTAATAATGGGGGGACTGTGGTATGTGGTGTTTCCTTTGGATTACTGGGAGCATGGAGAGGGGCAGACATTTGAGCTGACAAACTGTGTTGAAGGCTTTAGACAAGTCTAGATGTAAGGAAGAGCTGTCCAGAATTTTTTAGGGTTGTGCTTACTATTATTCTGCAAGTTATTATAGTATAACTTTTTGTCTTCATTAATTTGCTTTTTAGTATGGTTGTGAAGAATTCTGAAGTTTTCACTATAGTATAACTTTTTGTCTTCATTAATTTGCTTTTTAGTATGGTTGTGAGGTATTCTGAAGTTTTCACTATAGTATAACTTTTTGTCTTCATTAATTTGCTTTTTAGTATGATTGTGAAGTATTCTGAAGTTTTCACTATAGTATAACTTTTTGTCTTCATTAATTTGCTTTTTAGTATGGTTGTGAAGTATTCTGAAGTTTTCACTATAGTATAACTTTTTGTCTTCATTAATTTGCTTTTTAGTATGGTTGTGAAGTATTCTGAAGTTTTCACTATAGTATAACTTTTGTCTTCATTAATTTGCTTTTTAGTATGGTTGTTATAACTTTTGGTCTTCATTAATTTGCTTTTTAGTATGGTTGTGAGGTATTCTGAAGTTTTCACTATAGTATAACTTTTTGTCTTCATTAATTTGCTTTTTAGTATGGTTGTGAAGTATTCTGAAGTTTTCACTATAGTATAACTTTTTGTCTTCATTAATTTGCTTTTTAATATGGTTGTGAAGTATTCTTAAGTTTTCACTATATCGTGATGGTTTACATTTCTGTCAATCTTCCCGCTCTTTTTCTCAGTCATGCCCATTAGAATTCTACTCTTTTTGGATAGCCAGATTGCAGTACTGCTATTAGTGTCTTCCTTCTAGGAGGTGCAAGGCTATTTATGATATTTAGGAAGCTTGTACTGAATTCATTTACAGCATCATCTAAGGGGTGGATTTTTAGGATGCTCCAGTTAATAGATGATAGGGTAGAAATAAATATTTCTGAGTTAAACTTGACCAGGTTGCATGTTGTTTTATAAACATACTGTTTAAGTGGATGTGTGAGATGTCCGATTGTATAGCTTGGGGAATGATCTTTGAGTCAGTCAGACGTACCTGAGGTGGTGTATTTGCCAGGGTCTGATACTAACCTTTTCCAGCTAAAAATACATCATTTACTTCGCTATCTCATTAAACCTTTCTTTTCATAGTTGCCAAATATTATTTGCTACAGGCTGAAAAAAAGGCTTGAGCATTTAGACATGTAGACATTGTACCTGAAGTGGTGTATTTGCCAGGGTCTGATACTAAGATCCAGTCTAATAAGGAATTTGATGTCTTGCTATAATGTGTAGGGCTAATAATTAGTTGAGTGAAACCAAATAAGTTCATGCTAGATGTAGAGGAGTTAGAGTTTATGTCCAAACATTCACATCACCTAGTAGTATTTTATCTTGAGGAATTGTTACGGATTTCCAATGGAGGATATCTTCCAGTATAGCTGTAATGTCACCAGGAGGGATGTAAAGAACAATAATACATATTTGTTTATAACTGTTTAATTTCAGGAAAGTAATGAAGCTCTGCTAAAGTGAATTTTGGTATTGATTTGTTATAAGGGGAAATGTGGTAGTTGCTGGGAAATATTAAAGCAATATCACTACCTATCTTCTTTATACGGTCATTATGGATAATATTATAGCTAGGAGGTATAACTTCAGAGTTGTTTATACTGGGTTTAAGTTTCAGTTACAGTGAGAACATCGGACATATATTGGGTAATACAGGCATGTAGTTCAGCAGTTTAATTTTTATGCTTCTAACATTTATGGCAGCAAAAGTTAGGTGGGGTCAGGATTAGGCTGGATGTCTCCTCCTAGAAGGATTTTAGTATATTGAGGATTTATTGATGCTTGTTTTTTTAGAGTATTTTACCACCTTATTTAGTTTTTGTTTGAGATGAAATGGAGTTAATCAGACTATATTTGGAGTAAAAGTGAGGGTTGTCATTAAATACGTTTGATGCAGCATGTGGAGAGTGTAGGAAGGAAGTATGACTACGTTTGATGCAGCATGTGGAGAGTGTAGGAAGGAAGTATGACTATGTTTGATGCAGCATGTGGAGAGTGTAGGAAGGAAGTATGACTACGTTTGATGCAGCATGTGGAGAGTGTAGGAAGGAAGTATGACTACGTTTGATGCAGCACGTGGAGAGTGTAGGAAGGAAGTATGACTACGTTTGATGCAGCATGTGGAGAGTGTAGGAAGGAAGTATGACTACGTTTGATGCAGCATGTGGAGAGTGTAGGAAGGAAGTATGACTACGTTTGATGCAGCATGTGGAGAGTGTAGGAAGGAAGTATGACTACGTTTGATGCAGCATGTGGAGAGTGTAGGAAGGAAGTATGACTACGTTTGATGCAGCATGTGGAGAGTGTAGGAAGGAAGTATGACTACGTTTGATGCAGCATGTGGAGAGTGTAGGAAGGAAGTATGACTACGTTTGATGCAGCATGTGGAGAGTGTAGGAAGGAAGTATGACTACGTTTGATGCAGCATGTGGAGAGTGTAGGAAGGAAGTATGACTACGTTTGATGCAGCATGTGGAGAGTGTAGGAAGGAAGTATGACTACGTTTGATGCAGCATGTGGAGAGTGTAGGAAGGAAGTATGACTACGTTTGATGCAGCATGTGGAGAGTGTAGGAAGGAAGTATGACTACGTTTGATGCAGCACGTGGAGAGTGTAGGAAGGAAGTATGACTACGTTTGATGCAGCATGTGGAGAGTGTAGGAAGGAAGTATGACTACGGTTGATGCAGCATGTGGAGAGTGTAGGAAGGAAGTATGACTACGTTTGATGCAGCATGTGGAGAGTGTAGGAAGGAAGTATGACTACGTTTGATGCAGCATGTGGAGAGTGTAGGAAGGAAGTATGACTACGTTTGATGCAGCATGTGGAGAGTGTAGGAAGGAAGTATGACTACGTTTGATGCAGCATGTGGAGAGTGTAGGAAGGAAGTATGACTACGTTTGATGCAGCACGTGGAGAGTGTAGGAAGGAAGTATGACTACGTTTGATGCAGCATGTGGAGAGTGTAGGAAGGAAGTATGACTAGCTGGTTGGGACAGAGTTGGGGAGATGTTGAGAGCTGTTATAGAGTCACGGCAGGATGAAAGGTGTCCCAGTAGCAGGAGAGGAATAGAGGATATGCTGAGGAGTAGCATGATTAAGTAAAGGGATCTGTGTGCTATTGTTGTCAGATAGTAAGAGAGTAAGGATTATGAAGGAAAAAGAAGTTGCAGGGCGGAAGGATATTTAGTGATGGTGGAGTCTGAAAGCTATTAGAGGGTAGGTAGGACAGAAGTATTTTCTATGAAGGAAGAGAGGTTGTCTTGTGTGTGTGTGTGTGTGTGTGTGTGTGTGTGTGTGTGTGTGTGTGTGTGTGTGTATATATATATATATAGATATAGATATACTGTGTATATATATATATATATATATATATATATATATATATATCAGAACAACAGAAACTGATATTACATACTTGTTAAAGGTCACATAATGAATTGATACAAATACAACACACTGTCAAGGTCTATTCACTGTTCTATACAGTCATAGAACAGATAGGAATGTAATAACACATGACAGATGCCTGCACTGTAAGTAAGATGGTGAGTGAGTGAAAGAGCAGAGCATAGTGAGGTGATATTATAGCAATAACCCATGCCTGGGCGTGGGTAATGCTGGATTTACCCACGGTTGGTGTGGTTTGGTCACGAGGGCGAAGCCCGAGTGGCCAAACAAAGACAACCGTGGGTAAATACAGCATTACACCCAGAAGTGGGTAATTGCTATTATCAATGACATCATTTAAGAAAAAAATACTTTTCTTAAATAATGGCATTGTATAATGCCTCCTTGCTGCCCTTTCGCAGCTGTCTGGTATTCTGCGGCAGTTCTGATGCTGCATGCTTACGCAGTACATCAGAGCTGTGGGTGGAAGCAATGGAGAAAGCAAGATCTATGTTGCTTTTTAGAAACTGTCTCACTATGTTAAAGGAGTTTAACTTAGCGAGACAGCTTTGAAAAAAGCAACAGAGAGATCTCCGTTACTTTTTTTAAAGCTGGCTCACTATGTTAAACTCCTTTAACATAGCAAGACAGTGTCTAAACAGCAACGGAGATCTTGCGTTCTCCGTTGTTGTAAAAAAAGACTTATACTAATGGAAAAAGTCCTGGTGACCGGATCTTTTTCCATTAGTATAAGTCTGATTTACAATGTGCATGTTGACCAATCAGTGTGCACGTTTTGGAATATTAATGGGGGGGGGGTCATTGTATAATTAGCAATACATTCTAGTACAGTGACCCTCCTACCCTTGGGTCAAATTATTACAGAGAATAATCAGTTTATATATCCAATACAAGGCAATTAGCCGAGAGGTATAAAATTAAACATGTTTTCTTTCATTTCCTGAATGCTGAAATGTTTCAATAAGGAAGACTACGTAACTGGCATATACAGTGCAATCTATTTGGTCAAGAGGAGGACAGTGGCCAACTTAGTAAGTGGTCTTAGAGTGCAGGGACAACTCTGTCAGACGGGGGGGGATATGAAAAATTGATTTCCAGCACAGATAGGCACGTATTTGACTAGATGCAGTTAATACACAGCAAGGTTCTTCAAGTTAAATTTGCTTACTTTGTACAAAGATAAAATTCTCAGTGGAAATGTTTGAGAGTTAGCCCTTGTGGCAGAACATTTGCAGTATCAGGGTCGGATAAAGTAATCAAAAGCTATTGAACAAAGACAAAATTCTCAGTAAAAATGTTTGGGAGTTGGCCCTTGTGGCAGAGCTTCTGCAGTATCAGGGTCAGATGTAGTGACCAGAAGCTCTGCACTGTGAGGAAGCTGGTGACTGCTTGCCATCAATAGAGTGACTGGCAGAATAAAGATTACTGCTATTAAACAAACACTCCTTTCTAATCATATCACTAGTAACAGAGCATACCATACTAAAATCCACATCTCTTGAATTTTAATACATTTCAATCATTCTGTATTCTGCCTTTTCCCAATACTAACCTCATGAAAAAAGATTATGTTAGGGTGGAATCCCGCAGCTTACGACTTCTTTAGCACCATTACAAATTGCTTGCAAAAGTTATACTCTTTAAAAGCACACTATAAATTTGAAGATGTGAAAAAACACACACTTCTACCTCTCATCTCCTTACTTCCTAACGTTGCCTGTGGCACACAGCTACCATCAATATTGAGCTTATACTTGAAGCACAGACCTACCAAAACATATATTAATTCATCCCCCCATTTTCATAATATAGTCCAGCTGTCAGTAGCAGTACGATGGCTTTTTAAAGTACATCTCGCTTTCAGAATAATATTAATAGCAACAGTTAGCTGTTGCAATGAAATAATCATTAATATTCTCTCTACTCCCATACCTCTCACAAATAAACTCTATGAATATATAACTGAAAAACTACCCTCCTATGGGGGAAGCAAAACTTTCTTTTTTGCATTCCATATTGTGCATAATAATTATCTATACAACCCGTTCCTTTTATTTTTACAACCTTCCATAGCCCTACTCCCATTTTGTGCAAGATGCAACCACTTTTAATCCTTACATTCATAGCCACCTTTATGTTTTATTCATAGATCTTAAAAAAAAAACCTTCTGGGTTTTCAGTGTTCCCAGGTCAGTCTTTTGATGTTCACTCTAGTGAACTTTCATCCTTCTGAACTATGTGTGTAGATATATATATATATATATATATATATATATATATATATATATATATATATATATATATATATATATATATATATATATATATGTAAGTGCAATCCATATCAGCAAACATTGTTTTGTGCAACAAAATGAATTGCAGGAAAATATGGGCTCCCTTAGCTTAAAGCTCCACTCCCTCTTCATAGCTCTATATTCCCTTATCACTCCTTAAATCTAAAATTCTTACCCCTTCTCCTTAAATTTAAATTCCCCAATCACTACCTAAATTTAAAAGTCAACCCCCCTCCCTAAACCCATTCCCCCTACTGTTCACTAACTCTAAAACTCCTGTCCTGCTTCCCAACCCTAAAATACTCCTCCCCAGCTCTCTAAGCCTAGAGTTCACTAGAAAATTAGAACAATGTGTGATTTTCCTTGACAAGTTCAATGAACTCTCTTGCAATCTCCTAGATTTTCAAAGATCAGCAGACAGGGCTTCACTTAAATGTCTGATCTTAAATGTGGCAGATCAGCAGAATACAATACAGCATCCCCACATACTGCTTTTCAGCATAAGTGATGCAATATGAATCTAAGTGCCTCATATGGTTCTAGAACCCAGAGCTCTTGTACTTCAGGCATTACAGGTAATCGTGTTACCTGCTGCACAACTCCTGTCATCTCCTTTATCTGCAGCAATAAGAACTGCAAAAGTACATACCTCAGACATGAACAACCAGTACTAGTTGCCAAGGCTTGGATAATTCCTTGTTATTATCAGATACCATCACCGAGGGTTACAAATTTTTAAATATGCTGATTAGATGTCACCACTGTGCCCTTATAAAATGATAGCCTAGTATGAAGACAAAATATTTTTTATACAATTGACCTGCCATACTGATGCTATACATTTTAAAGGCACAGTAATAATTATTATAATGTTCTGATGTTTAGAAGTTCACACAGATACAGTGCTAGGTTAGCTTGAGACTATCTTATTTAATACTGGATGAGAATTGTAATGTTTCATTTTCCTAAATTAATTGTTCTAACAGCTATTAAATTTACACTGCATTATTGGATAAGTGTATTTTTTTTCTCAAAGCTTGTCCCATTGATTTAGTCCTTTGTCTCAGATTCAGCAAAGCTTTTTCTCTGTCTACTAATTTACACTGCATTCCTAGATATACTTTTTCCTCTAAGCTTGTTCTTTTGATTTAGTACATAATGTCACTGCTTCATTCAAACCATTGTCTCAGATTGTGCGGAGGCCTTTTTCTCTCATTCTTTTATCTCAGCTGTCAGAATATTTCCCTCAAGTCCTTACATGTTTTATCATCAGCCTCAGTAGTACTGTTCTGCGTAATTCCCATGCACTGGGATTTACAGATACACTTTATGATCTGCCTGTGCTGACAGCTAAAAGCCTACAGCTAAGTATTCCTTTCTCTGCACTTTCCATACTGATTAGCTTTGAATGTGTATTCCCATTTCTTCTTTTATTTATAAGGAGAGCCAGATAACACTAAAGAACACATTTCTTTATTGTTGACACTGAGTGAAAACTTCAAATTTTGGTTAGCACTTTCAACATTCATGTCTTCTTTGTTTATATATATATATATATATATATATATATATATATATATATATATATATATATATATATACACATATATGTACACAGAGAGAGGGTGGATGGGTTCTAGTCAGGTAAACGAAATGTAAAAGCATTGACCCAGTTCTGAGGAATGCCTATATTTCAAAAGACACATTTGCATAAAACCCACACTTCCCTCCTGTGCCACCTTACTAATTACCTGCTAAGCCTAAGCCCGCCCTGCCCCTAATTCTTGTCCTGCACCTTACTTTAGAAAAACTCTTTCCATAACACCAACACTTAACAGTACAGGTTCAGAGGTATGCCACAAACACCAACACAACATTAAATATATCCCCTAATCTAACCCTAACCCACAAACACTCACACTACACTAATTTTATCCTCTTACCTAAAACGTAACCTAGCCCATAGGCAATCACACACTCCAAAACTCTAATTCCAAAACTTTCTGCATATCTAAAGATCTTATCATTAAAACAAACAATCCCTACTTGCCTCTACAAACCACACTACTCCTTACAGCCAACACACACTTTGACATACATGATATTCATGCAAAATTCAATCACTTTCTTACCCACTAAGCACATTCAGTGAAACTTCACTTTGTACCCCTTAGATGTAACAATATATTTACGTGTGTGTGTCACACATACACACACACACACACACACACACACACACACACACACACACACACACATATATATATATATATACACACACACACACACACACACACATATATATATACATATATATATATATATATATATATATATATATATATATATGTAGCGCACCCACAGGTGTAGCCGAAGAGATATGGATTCCTTCCTACCTGACTCTGGTGACACCCCTATTAGGCCCAACACACCAAGGCAATAGCACAACCATAAACAAATTATTTCAACAGTGCACCAGTTAGCAATAAGGCAAAGTGAGAATATGCATGCAATGAAAACATACATTCACCCTTTTCCCCAGAACTCAACAGAAGAAGGTCTTGACATTCAAACATGCACAAAGAAGGCAATATCAATGAGCAGTAAAGCTTTATAATGCAGCAATACAAACACAGGAGAAAAATGCAATGTCATTAGGCAATAAAAGAGTTATAATACAGCAATACAGGTATGAGAAAATGCAATGTCATTGAGCAGTAAAATTCTTGAAGGCAGCAGTACTAACATGAACAAAATGCAATGTCATTGAACAATGAGGATTTATAATGCAACAATACAGATATGAGAGAATGCAATGTCATTCAGCATTACTAACACCCTCTATCCCCTTGATCAATTCTAAACAGACCAACTATGAAACACTCTATTATACCTTGTTCACTGGCCAGTGACTACT